>NW_001889886.1:806412-820942 GCF_000143565.1 Laccaria bicolor S238N-H82
CTCGTCGTGCCTGATTTGCATGGCCAGTGGCAAGATTCAACCCAAGACTCTGGAGTCCTAAAAAGGGCTGGAATGGAGCTGGCTGACTGTTGACTCACATGCTTTGATAGGGCTGGGTGATCGGAAGAGAAGGTACAGCCATTGGTCCCACCTGGGTTTGCGAAACAGAAGTTGCGAATTCCTGCTGGCTGGGAACATCCAGAGGGTGGGGTAACTGGGAAGGAAGGAATGGTTGGACTGATGTGTTTGTCACTAAAGCATGGGAGGCAGGGGCACTCGGGGCAGGAGCACTTGGGACAGAACTTGGGGCAGGGGCACTGGAAGCTGGGGTTCGAAACAAGAGTGCTCGCAATTGAGCAACTTCATCTAAAGTCAGCTGCGACAGATCCATTCTGCCCATACAATTTGTTAGATCCTTTTTCTGAACTATCAGAAAGTATCGAAATCAACTTACTGCGAAATATTAATATCAGAAAAAGATACTGCGATTAAAAGGGAGAAAGTGTTAGCAAGCAACACTTTGGGAAGCAGGCTATAACGACATACAAGATTAAAAGCCTAAGGTTTTGGAGCGATGAAATGACTGGATGTGACTGAAAAGTGTCGCAGAACTCTGAACAAGAGGGGGAGAGATGTTGAAAAGTGAATGTCCTCATTGCTGCTTGTATAAATATCAGGTTGATTCAGGATCACAGAAACCAGCAATTTACAGGTAGTTGAACTACACCAGTGTCGCTTCGGATCACAGAGGCCAGCAATTTACAGGTGGTAAGGCTGCACCAGTGTCGCTTCAGGATCACAGAGGCCAGCAATTTACAGGCAGTGAATCTAGATCAGCATCGCTTCAGGACCGAGGTGGGCAGCAATTTACAGGTGGTAAATCTAGATCAGCATCGCTTCAGGACCAGGTGGGCAGCAATTTACAGGTGGTCAGATGGACATTAGGTAAGCAAATTTTGTTGCCCAATAACCAAAGGTTGATCAGGGGAGACTCCATAAGATGGCCAATGAGGCTACATATCCACGATATAAGTTTGTTGACCTCTGCAGCAATCCAGAAACAGCAGACCATGAATTATTTTAGCCAAAACCAAATCTCGATTCTAAAATCTGTGATCTAGACCATGACTTAGGTAATCAATTTCCCGATCAAAACCATGGCCATACAGCGAAAACCAAGTTCCATGACCAATAATATTTGGTGATAAATAATGTCATAGTTTCTCCTTGACAAATGCAGTGATCACTGCAATTGCCAGTTTGGAACCTCCTGAGCCCCTGCGCCAGTGTGGAGTGGAGTAGGCAGATATGTGTGTTGTGGATCTTCTGGTAACTTGAGGGTGAATGGGAGTCATAAGGTAAGGAAGGGTATCAGCACAGTGTTTTGTTTTTTGACGGATGCGCAAGGATGCCTGTGTCGGTGGATGTTGATTTATGGTGTAGGAGTCTGCGTTTGGTTTTACTGCATTTGATGAGGGATTGGGCATGACGATGGAAGTACTTCCTTTGTGGGTGAGCTGGTGCGCCGGTGGATGTGGAGGATGTACGGGATCGACTCGGCGGTGGTTGTGAATCTCATGTCAAGACTCAACGCCATGGCTTTGACTGGCGATTCGTTACAACCAAGTTCAAGTTCAACGTTCAACGTTGGAACTTGAAGTTGTTGCGATCAGCGCTCGCACGTTGTTCACATCCTTGCGCTTGCTTTGCGCCGTGACGTCAACGACTTGTCCGGGTGCTGCCGACGACCTTCCCTGGAGAGGCGCCCGTGTGCCTGTCTAGATAAGTATTGAAGCCCACCACGCTGAACATGGAATAGCATGGAATCTTATGGGCATCGGTGCGCGTCATTCCCGCACTCAAACGCGCTTGTGCTGTCAACCCTGTACTTTTCCACTTCCAGATTGAACTGTGGATTCTTATGAACTTGCGCTCCAGTGCTTTTCCACCTGGGAAGTTGGGAGCTTGAAAGGCCAGTGCATGCGCTGGATGGAGTAAAGGCAGAGCTACTCGTTCAAATTTAGAACATCTGGCCAATACCTTGTGATGATGATTGATGAAGGCATGTCCGATAACCCTTTCCTTCAATCGTCCATCTTGCTGACGTTTCAATAGGTGCTGGTTGGAAGCAGCTATGTCTACTCTGCCTGGTCGTGATCATACATCCAGTTCTACTCCCTCCTTAGATGGCGAAGGAGGTCCAGATTCAGCGTCTCAAGACGGAACGCCAACGAAAAGGACGGGTCCTAACTACGGTGCGCCCTATCTCGGAAACTTGACTCCTGGCTTCAATGGCCTAATCCACTCGTGCAGTATATTACCGTCTATACACCAAACTCGGTCCATTCGAATCAATTCGCCCCCTCTACGATAACGACCGTTTCATTGGTCGCATTCCAACGAAGTCTTTTGCCCCTCCTCATACCGTGGCATCTATCAAGTGGTCCATATGCAAACTTGAGGGCCTACGGTCGGAGGCCGACAAGGCGCTCCTCTTCACACAGCTCTCAAACCCAGAACCCAATGAAGACTCTGCCCGCCTCTCCTTGTTCGCTCCTTCTGGGCCAGGCCTGTTCGAACAAGATCCGATTGTGTTGGTTGTCGAGTCGGAGAAGAGAACGGAGGAGGTCTCGCAGTCAAAGAAGCTACCGGAACGCTCTGATCATACCGTGACTGATATCCACTATGGCAAGTCTTGTCGACGACTCCTACCCAAACCGTGCACTCATGAGCTTTGCAGTTTACTATCGTGTTTACTCATCGAAAGGAGGAGATCAAAAGGCAAAGACGTCCTTCGACCAAACTGATATTTCGTTAGGACGCCTTAACGCCCTCTTCATCGCGCCCCCTCACACCGCTGGGTCTTTGAAAGCACGCATCGCAAAAGTTGAACGCCTTGTCACGCCGGGTCATGCACTCTACCAGGATATGGAACTCTTCCAAGACATGACTAGTGACACTGCCATGAGTGACACCAATGTCATATCCTTTCAAGGTGACACTTATCCGGGTAGCGATGAAGGCGATCCCGTAGCCCTTGTCAATGCAACCGCCAATATAGCAGCAGACCAAAAGACTAAACTTACACCAGGTAAAGTTCTCAGTGAATATCCACTAGTCACTGCAGCAACAAACCGTGCCCTTTCAGATGGACCAGATTCAAAATTCACGAAACGCGGTCGGTTACTTCTTAGCCTCAGTGAGTAACAGTTCAGAGATAATCCGATTCTCATCCTATTGTATCCCGCCGCAGACTACAGTGATTCCGCCTGGCTATCAATCATCAAAGATGAGATCGTTTACACGGATGGAGTTATCGTCTCCAAAATTTACTCCCTCACCAACTGTATTTCTTTCCTTTTCTGCTTCATCACCAGTTTGTTGATGCTTTGTCGGAACAGGGCCTTGGTCAGGATACATGGTGATTAATTCCAAGGGTGAAAAAGGCTGTGAGTCTCCAATTTGCCTTTGGGTTACTAGGTGGTTTTGATTTTCTTTGGCAGTTGTGCGAATGGGTGAGTGGTCTCCTCCCTCTGTCGGAGTATTTGATATCCATCGTTTTGCTAGATTATGTTAAATTTTTCTGATTAGTGAACACCAGGGAGAGTGTATGCTTTTGGAATGGGATATGTCAGGATTTCGGCTCAGAAGGGGTCAATGTACCGGTCCCGTAGATCTGTTCATATGTAACACAAGGAACGAGGAACTGATCATCCAGCAACTGTCGACCATTGATGCTTTCAAACATTCAGTCCTGTACAAAGATTCAAACGATACATAAGGTATAAGTAACTCGATCATATATATATACACAAACAAAAAAACAAAAACGCTCGCATACGCGCGCATTCATTTATTCATTTCCTCGTCAGCGTCAGTCAAGAAGAGATCGTGAAAAAAGTCGTAAAGGTCATAAAAGTCATAAGACCGCAAAGCATCTCCCACCCTCGAATTTAGTTCTTGCAACTCCTCAACCAACACATCCCAACCCCAGTCAACCTTCTCACAAGCACCTTCAAAACAACAGCACATACAGCAACGCCCACGGGCACGAGCTAACTCCCCTGTCCACCTGTCGAGAGGTACAGATCGCGTCGCGCTTCCCAGTCGCGTCGGGGTCTTTTTGGGGGATGGTGGGGATGGAGGAGAAAGAACTTGGGTTGGAGGAGGAAAAGAGGCAGGAGGACGTCTTGTCTCCCAATACCCGAAAGACCACAGACCGAAGAAGAGTTGTGGGCCATGAACTTGAACCAACTGCCGAAGTGGACGCGTTGACACCTCCAAGTCGAGCAATTTCCTTTTCAACCTGCCTAGAACGTTCTTCGAGCTCAGATCCTCTCTGATCAAACGCCCGTCCTCGCTCATCAATTGCTTGCTCTAATTCCACGACCTTATCCTCCCTCTCTTTCACCTCCCGCTCTCTCAGCACAAAAGCCTCCTCCCTCCGCCAAACAGCCTTCTCCCTCCTCTCAACCGCTTCCTCACGTCGCCCAACCGCATCCTCAGGATACCCAACAGCCCTCTGCACCTCCCCAACCCTCTCCTCCACCCCTCAATTCTCTCCTGTCTAGCCGCCGATCCAAGCTCACGTTGGTCTAGGGCTTCTTGGCGGGTTGTGAGCGTTGCAAGGAGGGCGTGTTCTGTTGTGTGTGGGCCCAAATCCAGAGCTGAAGCATCTCCAGACCCTAATGCCGATGATGCTCGTGGTGGGTCAAGATCGAATCCGCTTCACAAGTCCGGTTTCTTCTCCTTCCCCACGTCTTCCATTTCCCCCTCGTTCGCGTTCGGTTTCTCTTCTTTGCTTTCTTGAGCCTGCCCCTTCCCTTTCACATCCTCCTTCCCTTTCCCTTCATCTCCGTCTTTCTCCTGAATAGATTTACCCCCCCCTCAACCTTCGCACGAACTTTCCTCTCTCTCCCAATCCTAACAACTCCACTTCCACTTGTACTTCCTCCACCACCAGCAGATGCACGCCTAAAAGTCTCACCTAGCTCCAACGCATCTGCTCCCATTGTCGGGATACGGTGTACAGCAGGAGAGTGGTGGGAGAGGAGGAGGAGGGGGTCAGCCATGCTCGGTTCCTCGTCGCCACCTTCGGATGATCTTACCTTCTTTCCGTTTCTGTTTCTAGTTCTGGTAATATGTCTGAGTCTGGTGATGATGCTCCCCCTCTTCTTGGTGCCGGTCCTGACACTCCCTCGAGACATCATATTGATTTTCAACCAACGCCTCAACTCCAACACCAAGCCGTGGCCTGAGATGCTGCATAACAAACCCAGAATCGGTCACCGTCTTCGCAACGCACCCACGGAAAGAGGTGGGGGGGCTAAAAGAAGGTATTGTCCGTCATGCGGCGGGAGAGGAAGGGGACATGCGTGTTGTTGGCTTGGACCGCCTACACCCTGCGGGATTGGAATGGGATCACAGAACCTGTAGATCCTCTTGGGAGGGAAGACAACGTAGAGGCGCATGGCAGTATCCAATTGGAGCTCGAGCGAATGGAAGGCCCATGCCTGTGACAGCAAATGGGGACCCAGAATGCGTAAAAACGAACGGCGAACCCATGTTGAAGGAAATGTGACACAGTAGAGACAAACGGAGACACCGTAGGTAGTACCAACTTCGGAGAGTGCGAGCCAGGGCCTGTATCGTCCTCTCCATCTTTACCCCCATTCCCAGACGTGTGAAGGAAGACGGAGACCTCAAAGGCGGCACTAGCGAAGGGCTACTATGCCTACGCTAGGAAGCTTGAACTTCGTCGGGGACACCTGTCCACTTGGAGATGACGTAGACGGGGCATAGTGGCGCTGTGTGAGTGTGGTAGGACTTTGTGGTACGGTGAAGAGGAGAAGAGGGAATGGATGCCTGTGGATGTCGTTCTTATGGCGTAGGGGTGTGCGTTTGCTAGTTTTGTGGCCTTTGACTAGGGTTATGTTTGCCAGTGGGGATGACCCTGGAAGCGTCTTTGACACTTTGGCCGGTGAATTGGCGTGGAATGAAAAGGTGAATGGCGTGGACGTCGAGGAAATAGTCTAAAACTGATGTCACCACGACTCACTGCCAGCCCCATGGCCAGGCTCGAGTCTCGACTTGCGAGTCGTTACAGTCGACATTCTCAGACTGAGGTTGAATGGACTTCAATGGAGTCGGGCCCAATGTTACTTGCACAATGATACTTACGTGAATTATACTTGGTACGCTGAAGGAGGAGAAGGACTGCATAGATTTTGTGCCGTAGTATACAAGATGGTTCGAAGGTAGCCAATGGTGTTTCGTGACATAGCATAGAATCAATTAACCAAAAGAAACTCACACCACGCCGATACCTTTTCTGCCATGTCGACTTCATAATCCACGGCGGTCTAGCGCTCTTCAGCACTTAGAACTGATGCTCTGGCAGGTGACGGTGCGAATCCCGCGCTTGGATCGGACGCCTGGCACCACCTGTCTCGCTGCTGCCATTGCGCTCCCAAATCCACACTTTGACGTCAGATGGTCCTTGCCAATGGCGATACAAATCCTCAGGCTCAAAGGTCCAACACGGGGTTTTCGAAGGTCGTGAGAGGCGCCGTTGGAGGAAGCGATATATCGGACCTTGACGTCGTCGACGTAGTCGTGGTCATCATAACCGTCATCATCGTCGCCTTCAGAGCTCGTAGTCCAATTCCCAAATAGGCGAAGGCGATAAACTTGAATGCACATCTTCAGCGTCAGTGAAACATAATGAAAGGGGGGTGACAATACCTGAACGACGAGCCGGTGTCGTAGGGAAGGCCGCAATCTTGAGGAGTAATTGAAGGGTGGGAGACGTGATCAAGAGGCAGTTTCCAACCCTCTTTGGGGTTGCTCGCTGCCTTCCCGAGGATTCATCAAAGGTTGGTAACTACAACCCAGTTCCATGCAAGATCGGAGACCGGGAACCGAATGTGCAGTCACTTGTTGAAATCCAGGTTCCCAAGGTTCCCTTAGAGACTGAGCACTACGATCCACGTGAGGATCCGGGTGAGTCTTAGACCCAACGAGAATTCCATGCTGAGCCGACGCGAATTGGGTGTTAAGCAATGTCCCTCCCCTCCCCTGCTTGATGACATATTGAATATGTACCCTTGAAAGGCAGAATCAGCGAAAGGACTTACCAAAGAAACATCCAAGTCTGAGTCCAGGTCATCCAAGATCTCAATAAAGAACCTCTGAACATTCTGGGTATCGCTGAGGTGATTCTGGAGCGTATGGTGTCCACGATCAGATAGACCATCGTGTAGTGTCGGGCGGTCAATGTATCCTTTGTGACTTGTCGTTAGGCCTTCGTCCTTCAGGGTATCATCTGTCATAGATATAGCGACCCGTCACATAGAAGAGGTGATGATGAAGATGATAGTGAGCAGAAGGATGAAATCAAGGCAAGCTACCGCCAATGGTATGGCAGGAAGGCAAGCATTCTGAAGATAGGAGATGGGTGGTCGAATAGTGGGGAGAGATAGAAAGGACGTCCTTTGAAATCATAGCTGTATAAAACGGAAAGAAGAGATCGATAAAGGGAGGACGCGATACTTACGTAAGCCATTCCAATGGTCAAGTAGTGTTGGTCAAGCGTTTCGTGTTCTTGCAAGCGTACTATGCAGCTGAGCGTCCAATGTCCCATACCCTATGATGTTGATAGGAGGAAGTCCACGCTTGAGCAATGCAAGTGGCCTACCCGGCGATCGCTGTCTTAGAGGTTAGTTCGTGTTCGGTAGGATCAGACTACCCGGTAACTCACCCCAATAGATGAACTTGGGACCGAACAGCAACACAGAGAGCATCTAACATCAACGTCGAAGACATGTTTGAGGCGTAATTCTGTGTCAAGTCTATCGGTACTTGGTGAACTAGAAGCGAAGGGGGTACATACGTCGAAAAGAGCTAGCATTGTTTCCCTTCGGAAGTCGCGGAAGTGCACGATGGCTGTCGTAGTAACTGAAGACAACACCCTGCCGGAAAGTCGTTGAAAAGTTCGGCAAAAAAGGCGGAGGACCCTGTTCATTCCATGTCAACCAGAAATGGTAGGTACATTTGAAGTGATATTCTTGATGTCCTCGATATCAGTAGGCGATCGACTTTCGGTTGGAAAAACGACGGTCCCGATACCCTGTTGCACTGTCAGCGAAGGTAGAATAGATTCGAGTACGGAAGTTGATTGACCTTGAACATGTCTTGACAAACTCGCGCAACTTCACAAGAATCGTCGGGAGGTTGAACATGAAGGGTCCTATTCATGTTTGATTTGGACAGCTGGTAGAAGGAGCTATCCGAACAAAGCGGGAAATGCTCTAGACCATGATGGTAAAGACTCTAAGAAGAAGAACGAGGAGATTTCTTGAGCTTACGCCGTCATTGAGAAGAAACAAAGCCTCCAGCTGAGAAGCCTGTTGTGACGGCCAACGTCTTCGATGGCAGAAAGCGTCTCCTTTTAATCCTCCGAATCTGCTTGAACTTCCGCCAGTAGACAGTCCACGTTTAAAAAACGGGTAGGGCCACTCCCTGAGGCTCCGCAAACAGTGTGAAGGATCCTCGCACAACAAGACCCGGTCGTCGAACGCCAAAATCGTAGTATAGGCTATCCCATCCCGCGACATGCAGAATTATCGGAGTACAAGTTGGTAGTGTTGCAATGGCGAGCTTTTCATCGTTATGAGGAGGGTCTCATGTAATGCCTACACATTCATGAGAGGTGAGGGTGCGAGCATGATATAAAATACGCACAGATGGTCCCATAATATCGAAGGCACAAAGCCATGGGGTACTTATACGTATAGTTGGTTGGTACATGATATTGAGAAACTTCGCCTCATGACTTGGTCGCGACGTGGTGGAGACCTTTTCGCCCTGGACGTCTTTAGGCGTTATGATTGGGGAGACGGCGCCTTGTTTAATGGTAGACTTGAAGGACGTGAGGTAGAAGTCAGATATGAAATGGAACAGAGGCACTCGGATATGGTTGTGCAGTTGGATTCACTGAACGAGGTATGGCGTTGTAAGCAAACGTATTGTCAGATAGTAAGTACTTACGACGATGGGGACTATTGGGGCCCGTGTAACGATCTTATTTGCTGTAGGTGTTGGTCAGGTACTAATTTACGAGCGTACTGCGTTCAACGTCAACACCTCTCTTCCGCCATCAGAACTGTATCGCTAACCTTTATTTCCACCTCTCTCCCATATAATCGTGGCTCCTCATGAACTTGCGTTGTGGTACTTTCCAAGTTGAGAGCTTGAGAGGCCGGTGCATGCGCTGAATGATGGAAAGGCGGAGGTACTTGGTCACGGTCAACTGGAGACTCCGTGCTCTGGCGACGGTTGACGCATAAGCGGCGTTGTCTGCGTTGTCTCATGCATAATGCTCGATGAAGGTGGTCCGATGACTCTTTCCTTCAATCGTCCATCCTGCTAACATCTCAACAGGTTCTGGTTGGCAGCGATGTCTACACTGCCTGGTCATGATCATACGTCTAGTTCGACTCCCTCTCTAGACGGCAAAGGGGGTACAGATTCATCTGCGGAAGCAGGAAAGTCAACGAAAAGAACGGGTCTCAGCTATGGTGCGCCCTATCCTGAAAATCTACTGCTGGCTTGAATGGCTGATCTACTCACGCAGTTTATTATCGTCTATACACCCAACTCGGTGCATTCGAATCAATTCACCCCCTTTACCACAACGACCGTTTCATTGGCCGCATTCCAACGATCTTTTCCCCCTCCTCATACGGTGGCGTCTGTCAAGCGGTCCCTCTGCAAACTTGAGGGCCTTTTGAGGCCCGAAAAGGCGCTTTTTTTCGCAACTCTCTCAAGCCCAGCGCCCAAAGAGGACTCTGCTCGCCTCTCTCTTTCTGCTCCTTCTGGGCCAGGCTTGTTTGAACAAGATCCGATCGCGCTAGTCGTCGAGTCGGAGAAGAGGACCAACTTGAACATTACGCTGTCGGAGAAGCCCCCGGAATGGTCTGATGATACTGATGTCCACTACGGTACGTCTCGTCCCCGTCTCTTACCAAAAAAATGCACTTACTAGCTTTGCAGTATACTATCGCGTTTATTCATCAGAGGGAGAAGGCGAAGGAAAGGCAAAGACATCCTTCGATGAAAATGATATTTCGTTAGGGCGCATCGACACCCTCTACATCGCTCCCCCTCTCACTGCAGGGTCTTTGAAAGCACATATCGCAAAAGCTGAAGGTCTGGTCATGCCGGGTCATCCACTGTACAAGGATATGGAACTCTTCCAAGACGCGAATAGTGACGCTGCCATGAGCGACACTGATATCATATCCTTTGAAGATGACAATTATCCCGGTAGTGATGAAGGCGACCCCGTAGCCCTTGTTAATGCCATCACCAACACAGCAGCGGGCCAAAAGGCTAAGCCTACACCAGGTAAAGTTCTCGGCGAACAATCATTATACACTGCAGCAACAAACCGTGCTTTTCAAGGTGGACCAGCTCCAAAACTCATGAAACCTGCTCGAATACTCTATACCAATGGCGAGTGACGTTCCTGCGATAATCCGATCCTTATGCTAAAGTGTCCCATAGCACGCTACGAAGTAAACAAGCACACCTGGCTATCAGTAATTCAAGATGAGATCGTTCATGCGGATGGAGTTGTCGTCTCCATGATAAACTGGATTGACAATCGTATGTCTTTCCTTTTCTGCCTTATCACAGATTATTGACGCTTTGTCGGAACAGGGTATTATCCAGCATACATGGCGATTAATTCCAAGGGTGAAAAAGGCTGTAAGTTTCCAATTTGCCTTTGGGTCACTAGGTGGTTGTTGATTTTCTTTGCCAGTTGTGGAACAGGGTGAGTGGCCTCCTCTCTCTTTCGGAGTATTTGATAACCACTGTTTGCTAGAATATGTTAATTGAATTTGATTGGTGATGTTTCCTTTCGGAATGGGATATGTCGGGACTTACAGTCGTGGACAAGCAAAGCCCACTAAAAAAATGGCTGACATAGCACTTTCTTTTTGAGTATCTGAAACGTTGTGTATTAGTTAGGTGAAGCTCCCGGCCAAGTTTCAAAGAGATTCACCGAGCCGTTCTTGAGAAAATGTCTATTTAAGGAAATGGTCCCTGAGATTTTGGCGAAAACCCTTAAAAGGACATGGAAAAATCTGAAAAAATGTGTAATCGCTTCCTTTTGATAAATGGTGCGTGTCCACCACGTTCCAAAGGGTTTCATCGAGTGGTTGCCCCACAATAAAATGTTGAAATTTGACTGTATACGCCAATGCCTCCTAAGAAGAAAGTCAAACGCAACATCTCTGGTCTCCAAAATCAGTCGAAGCCCACGACAGGCGTTTCTCACACGGATTCGGAGCCAATCTGCGGCCCGCGGGTGGAAACATCCCACACACCTGATCTGCTGATAGATAACGATCTCGATGATGTCGACGATGAAGAGTGGGTTCCCAATGTGCACGTTGACAGCAGTAGACCAGTGTGTGATGGTGTAGAGTCCGATGGTGATATTGATAGTGAAGACGAAGAGGATTTTCTTGACAAGGTCGAGGAAATACGGCCCGGGGTGAATCCAAGAAAGTACAGAAACAAGGGCTTGTATGTCGCCCTCATGCGAATGGCGATGGATGTCGGGGACAATTTGATGGATGAGGATTGGGTGCCAAAAAAGACAAGAAAGAAGTTGCGGAAGGAGAGAAAGAGTGCGTGCTTTAAACTCGGCTTTCACTTTCCGCGTTAATCCCATTTTGATAGTCGCAAACCGTCCTAAAGAATATAAAAAAGGTCCAGATGTTGGGAGCAAATCGACGCGAACTCAATGTCGTTATAAGTCCCTTTTAAAAGATCAGAAGACTCTTGAAGATCTCGGATTCACGAAGACTGACAAAAGGCCATGTATAGACCATGAGGACAACATGGAATCAGATTCAGGTCAATCGGATTCGAGTGGATTTGGGGAAGATACATTTGAGGTCTGTCAAATATACTTTTTAATCAAATTTAGAGCTGCTAAAATTTTATCAGGTTGACACAATCAAGCAGGAGAGTCCAGAGCTCGAAATTCCTCTTGAAAGAGACGCAGAGATTGTTGCCGAAGAAGATGCAGGAGAAAATGACATTCAAATTCGCATTGAATCTGCCAGCCCACCCCGTTTAATGTTTGATGACGAAACCCCAGCAGATGTTTTTTGTGATTTGGTCCAGATCCGTGAAGAATCGATGAGTCCACCGCGTTTATTATTTGATGACCAGATCTCGCTCCTAGGAAAGAGAAAGAATGGATGCGAGAGTAACCCCGAAAATTCTGCAGACCCCCATCATGCAGCTCAGAAAAATACTGATGATTTAGAACTTGCAGATGAGGAATGGGAGGCGGAACTCGACGAATGCTTTGCGTCAAATCCAAGCGAAATACGAGACTGGCACGCACTTCGCGATCAAATTAAGAATGACCTCAATAAAAAATTCAAGTCGCTTCCCTTATCCCAAATTAACCAACTCATGATTCTTCGTAATTTCGCCACGCTTCGCCTCAAAGGACTTGGTAGAATAGAAGCAAGCAAAGACATTGCCAAGCAGTGGCACCAAAAACTCGAAGGATCGTCAGATCATTTTGCAAGGAGAATCCGAGCCCTTGCACGCCACTATCAAATTTTTGAACAGCTTCCCCGGGAGCGACGTGGTGGGCAGAAGAACTCACGATCAATTTTGAAAAATGAGGCAGTTCGTCGTGCATCTCGTGCTTGGCTTATCCAGCAGCAGAAGGGGAAAGTTACCCCAGTCAAATTTCAGAAAGGCCTTAACGAATCAATACTTCCATCGCTCGGTATTTATCCCAACAAGCCACTTTGCAAGAGAACAGCTCGTCGCTGGCTCGTTAAGCTTGGTTGGCATCGCACCAGAATTAAGAAGGGCGTTTACGTGGATGGACACGAACGGGCAGACGTTGTTTCCTATCGTCAGAATATTTTCCTTCCAAAAATGGCCGAATTTGAAAGCCGAATGGCGAGGTATGAGCGTATAGGTGATGATTTACAGAGAATTTCACCCTTGCTTCAACTGGGAGAGAAAGAAATTATCCCCGAGTTTCACGATGAGTCGTCTTTCCATGCCTTTGAGCATACAGCATCGGTTTGGTATGTTTATTGTTCCCTTGGCTTATTTGCCTTAGTTCTAACTATTGTTTTTTGTTCCAGGTTACATTCAACGGAGCAGATCATCCCAAAAAAAGACAGGGGACGCTTAATACACATCTCAGAATATATTGAGGCTGAGAATGGGCGTTTGGTCGTGAACGGCCCAAACGGTGAAGTTTTAAAGGAAGCACGGCAGATAATCTATCCAGGCTCCAATGGTGATCCATGGTGGGATTCCAAGCAGCTTATTGATCAGGTGAAAAACAAGGCAATCCCGGTTTTCGAAGAAGCACATCCAGGATGCCAGGCACTTTTTATCTATGATCAATCATCTGCTCACGCCGCATTAGCACCTGATGCGCTCAAAGCCTTTGAAATGAATAAATCGAACGGTGGAGCGCAACGTCGGCAAAAAGACACTATTATTCCAGATTCAAATCCATTTCCAGAATATCGCGGCAGGATTCAAAAAATGACCACCGAGACTGGGCAACAAAAAGGGCTTCAACAAACTCTTGAAGAGCGTGGCTTTGATGTGCGCCACCTTCGCGCTAAATGCGCACCAGTCTGCCCTTTCGAGAATGAGAATTGCTGCATGGCACGTCTTCTCAGTAAGCAAGAAGATTTTGCTAACCAGATTTCCGTTCTTGAAACTGTAATTCGGGAGGCCGGGCATGAGTGTATTTTTCTTCCTAAATTCCATTGCGAGCTCAATCCCATTGAAATGGTGAGCCTTGATACTTTCCTATGGCAAACTTTATTCTGATTCTACTCTATAGTATTGGGGATGGGCTAAATACAGATATCGACAAGTAGACAAGAATACTTTCCAACAGGCAAAAGACGCTGCCTCAGAAGCGCTGAACGCTTGTCCTCCTGAGGTGATCCGGCGATTCATCAACCGATCGTGGCGGTGGATGTCAGCTTATCGCATCGGATTGACTGGGGAGGCTGCCCAGTGGGCTGTGCGAAAGCAGAAAGGGCATCGCAGCGTTTCGAGGACCGCAATGATGCATTTAGACTCAGTACTCAACTAAATTTCGTATCTACATTGGCGGTTTTCGACCCCAAAAATTTGGCGCTTCCTAATTACTCGTGGGAAAAACTTCGGAGGGGGTGTTTTCGACGTCTTTTGAAAAACTGAGCAAGATTCTGAAAAAATCTCGCGATTTCATTGAGTTTTCAGCCAGATAAGCAATTGGTGGGCTTTGCTTGTCCACGACTGTAAGGTGGAAATAAGGTCATTACATCAGACGTCTGGTCGCCTTGTAAGGCAACCGCCCCCCGGATTTTCCCGGCATCATCTCGTCAGGTTTGCCGTGAAATGACAAGGGCTGGCAAGGGTTGGGCAAGGCCTGATTATGTTGGCGATCAACATTGCAAGGCCGGAGCCTTAT
>NW_001889886.1:820992-823799 GCF_000143565.1 Laccaria bicolor S238N-H82
TTCTCTCCGTCTTTCTCCTGAATAGATTTACCCCCCCCTCAACCTTCGCACGAACTTTCCTCTCTCTCCCAATCCTAACAACTCCACTTCCACTTGTACTTCCTCCACCACCAGCAGATGCACGCCTAAAAGTCTCACCTAGCTCCAACGCATCTGCTCCCATTGTCGGGATACGGTGTACAGCAGGAGAGTGGTGGGAGAGGAGGAGGAGGGGGTCAGCCATGCTCGGTTCCTCGTCGCCACCTTCGGATGATCTTACCTTCTTTCCGTTTCTGTTTCTAGTTCTGGTAATATGTCTGAGTCTGGTGATGATGCTCCCCCTCTTCTTGGTGCCGGTCCTGACACTCCCTCGAGACATCATATTGATTTTCAACCAACGCCTCAACTCCAACACCAAGCCGTGGCCTGAGATGCTGCATAACAAACCCAGAATCGGTCACCGTCTTCGCAACGCACCCACGGAAAGAGGTGGGGGGGCTAAAAGAAGGTATTGTCCGTCATGCGGCGGGAGAGGAAGGGGACATGCGTGTTGTTGGCTTGGACCGCCTACACCCTGCGGGATTGGAATGGGATCACAGAACCTGTAGATCCTCTTGGGAGGGAAGACAACGTAGAGGCGCATGGCAGTATCCAATTGGAGCTCGAGCGAATGGAAGGCCCATGCCTGTGACAGCAAATGGGGACCCAGAATGCGTAAAAACGAACGGCGAACCCATGTTGAAGGAAATGTGACACAGTAGAGACAAACGGAGACACCGTAGGTAGTACCAACTTCGGAGAGTGCGAGCCAGGGCCTGTATCGTCCTCTCCATCTTTACCCCCATTCCCAGACGTGTGAAGGAAGACGGAGACCTCAAAGGCGGCACTAGCGAAGGGCTACTATGCCTACGCTAGGAAGCTTGAACTTCGTCGGGGACACCTGTCCACTTGGAGATGACGTAGACGGGGCATAGTGGCGCTGTGTGAGTGTGGTAGGACTTTGTGGTACGGTGAAGAGGAGAAGAGGGAATGGATGCCTGTGGATGTCGTTCTTATGGCGTAGGGGTGTGCGTTTGCTAGTTTTGTGGCCTTTGACTAGGGTTATGTTTGCCAGTGGGGATGACCCTGGAAGCGTCTTTGACACTTTGGCCGGTGAATTGGCGTGGAATGAAAAGGTGAATGGCGTGGACGTCGAGGAAATAGTCTAAAACTGATGTCACCACGACTCACTGCCAGCCCCATGGCCAGGCTCGAGTCTCGACTTGCGAGTCGTTACAGTCGACATTCTCAGACTGAGGTTGAATGGACTTCAATGGAGTCGGGCCCAATGTTACTTGCACAATGATACTTACGTGAATTATACTTGGTACGCTGAAGGAGGAGAAGGACTGCATAGATTTTGTGCCGTAGTATACAAGATGGTTCGAAGGTAGCCAATGGTGTTTCGTGACATAGCATAGAATCAATTAACCAAAAGAAACTCACACCACGCCGATACCTTTTCTGCCATGTCGACTTCATAATCCACGGCGGTCTAGCGCTCTTCAGCACTTAGAACTGATGCTCTGGCAGGTGACGGTGCGAATCCCGCGCTTGGATCGGACGCCTGGCACCACCTGTCTCGCTGCTGCCATTGCGCTCCCAAATCCACACTTTGACGTCAGATGGTCCTTGCCAATGGCGATACAAATCCTCAGGCTCAAAGGTCCAACACGGGGTTTTCGAAGGTCGTGAGAGGCGCCGTTGGAGGAAGCGATATATCGGACCTTGACGTCGTCGACGTAGTCGTGGTCATCATAACCGTCATCATCGTCGCCTTCAGAGCTCGTAGTCCAATTCCCAAATAGGCGAAGGCGATAAACTTGAATGCACATCTTCAGCGTCAGTGAAACATAATGAAAGGGGGGTGACAATACCTGAACGACGAGCCGGTGTCGTAGGGAAGGCCGCAATCTTGAGGAGTAATTGAAGGGTGGGAGACGTGATCAAGAGGCAGTTTCCAACCCTCTTTGGGGTTGCTCGCTGCCTTCCCGAGGATTCATCAAAGGTTGGTAACTACAACCCAGTTCCATGCAAGATCGGAGACCGGGAACCGAATGTGCAGTCACTTGTTGAAATCCAGGTTCCCAAGGTTCCCTTAGAGACTGAGCACTACGATCCACGTGAGGATCCGGGTGAGTCTTAGACCCAACGAGAATTCCATGCTGAGCCGACGCGAATTGGGTGTTAAGCAATGTCCCTCCCCTCCCCTGCTTGATGACATATTGAATATGTACCCTTGAAAGGCAGAATCAGCGAAAGGACTTACCAAAGAAACATCCAAGTCTGAGTCCAGGTCATCCAAGATCTCAATAAAGAACCTCTGAACATTCTGGGTATCGCTGAGGTGATTCTGGAGCGTATGGTGTCCACGATCAGATAGACCATCGTGTAGTGTCGGGCGGTCAATGTATCCTTTGTGACTTGTCGTTAGGCCTTCGTCCTTCAGGGTATCATCTGTCATAGATATAGCGACCCGTCACATAGAAGAGGTGATGATGAAGATGATAGTGAGCAGAAGGATGAAATCAAGGCAAGCTACCGCCAATGGTATGGCAGGAAGGCAAGCATTCTGAAGATAGGAGATGGGTGGTCGAATAGTGGGGAGAGATAGAAAGGACGTCCTTTGAAATCATAGCTGTATAAAACGGAAAGAAGAGATCGATAAAGGGAGGACGCGATACTTACGTAAGCCATTCCAATGGTCAAGTAGTGTTGGTCAAGCGTTTCGTGTTCTTGCAAGCGTACTATGCAGCTGAGCGTCCAATGTCCCATACCCTATGATGTTG
>NW_001889886.1:828002-857635 GCF_000143565.1 Laccaria bicolor S238N-H82
GGAGTTTCCTTTCGAATGGGATATGTCGGGACTTACAGTCGTGGACAAGCAAAGCCCACTAAAAAAATGGCTGACATAGCACTTTCTTTTTGAGTATCTGAAACGTTGTGTATTAGTTAGGTGAAGCTCCCGGCCAAGTTTCAAAGAGATTCACCGAGCCGTTCTTGAGAAAATGTCTATTTAAGGAAATGGTCCCTGAGATTTTGGCGAAAACCCTTAAAAGGACATGGAAAAATCTGAAAAAATGTGTAATCGCTTCCTTTTGATAAATGGTGCGTGTCCACCACGTTCCAAAGGGTTTCATCGAGTGGTTGCCCCACAATAAAATGTTGAAATTTGACTGTATACGCCAATGCCTCCTAAGAAGAAAGTCAAACGCAACATCTCTGGTCTCCAAAATCAGTCGAAGCCCACGACAGGCGTTTCTCACACGGATTCGGAGCCAATCTGCGGCCCGCGGGTGGAAACATCCCACACACCTGATCTGCTGATAGATAACGATCTCGATGATGTCGACGATGAAGAGTGGGTTCCCAATGTGCACGTTGACAGCAGTAGACCAGTGTGTGATGGTGTAGAGTCCGATGGTGATATTGATAGTGAAGACGAAGAGGATTTTCTTGACAAGGTCGAGGAAATACGGCCCGGGGTGAATCCAAGAAAGTACAGAAACAAGGGCTTGTATGTCGCCCTCATGCGAATGGCGATGGATGTCGGGGACAATTTGATGGATGAGGATTGGGTGCCAAAAAAGACAAGAAAGAAGTTGCGGAAGGAGAGAAAGAGTGCGTGCTTTAAACTCGGCTTTCACTTTCCGCGTTAATCCCATTTTGATAGTCGCAAACCGTCCTAAAGAATATAAAAAAGGTCCAGATGTTGGGAGCAAATCGACGCGAACTCAATGTCGTTATAAGTCCCTTTTAAAAGATCAGAAGACTCTTGAAGATCTCGGATTCACGAAGACTGACAAAAGGCCATGTATAGACCATGAGGACAACATGGAATCAGATTCAGGTCAATCGGATTCGAGTGGATTTGGGGAAGATACATTTGAGGTCTGTCAAATATACTTTTTAATCAAATTTAGAGCTGCTAAAATTTTATCAGGTTGACACAATCAAGCAGGAGAGTCCAGAGCTCGAAATTCCTCTTGAAAGAGACGCAGAGATTGTTGCCGAAGAAGATGCAGGAGAAAATGACATTCAAATTCGCATTGAATCTGCCAGCCCACCCCGTTTAATGTTTGATGACGAAACCCCAGCAGATGTTTTTTGTGATTTGGTCCAGATCCGTGAAGAATCGATGAGTCCACCGCGTTTATTATTTGATGACCAGATCTCGCTCCTAGGAAAGAGAAAGAATGGATGCGAGAGTAACCCCGAAAATTCTGCAGACCCCCATCATGCAGCTCAGAAAAATACTGATGATTTAGAACTTGCAGATGAGGAATGGGAGGCGGAACTCGACGAATGCTTTGCGTCAAATCCAAGCGAAATACGAGACTGGCACGCACTTCGCGATCAAATTAAGAATGACCTCAATAAAAAATTCAAGTCGCTTCCCTTATCCCAAATTAACCAACTCATGATTCTTCGTAATTTCGCCACGCTTCGCCTCAAAGGACTTGGTAGAATAGAAGCAAGCAAAGACATTGCCAAGCAGTGGCACCAAAAACTCGAAGGATCGTCAGATCATTTTGCAAGGAGAATCCGAGCCCTTGCACGCCACTATCAAATTTTTGAACAGCTTCCCCGGGAGCGACGTGGTGGGCAGAAGAACTCACGATCAATTTTGAAAAATGAGGCAGTTCGTCGTGCATCTCGTGCTTGGCTTATCCAGCAGCAGAAGGGGAAAGTTACCCCAGTCAAATTTCAGAAAGGCCTTAACGAATCAATACTTCCATCGCTCGGTATTTATCCCAACAAGCCACTTTGCAAGAGAACAGCTCGTCGCTGGCTCGTTAAGCTTGGTTGGCATCGCACCAGAATTAAGAAGGGCGTTTACGTGGATGGACACGAACGGGCAGACGTTGTTTCCTATCGTCAGAATATTTTCCTTCCAAAAATGGCCGAATTTGAAAGCCGAATGGCGAGGTATGAGCGTATAGGTGATGATTTACAGAGAATTTCACCCTTGCTTCAACTGGGAGAGAAAGAAATTATCCCCGAGTTTCACGATGAGTCGTCTTTCCATGCCTTTGAGCATACAGCATCGGTTTGGTATGTTTATTGTTCCCTTGGCTTATTTGCCTTAGTTCTAACTATTGTTTTTTGTTCCAGGTTACATTCAACGGAGCAGATCATCCCAAAAAAAGACAGGGGACGCTTAATACACATCTCAGAATATATTGAGGCTGAGAATGGGCGTTTGGTCGTGAACGGCCCAAACGGTGAAGTTTTAAAGGAAGCACGGCAGATAATCTATCCAGGCTCCAATGGTGATCCATGGTGGGATTCCAAGCAGCTTATTGATCAGGTGAAAAACAAGGCAATCCCGGTTTTCGAAGAAGCACATCCAGGATGCCAGGCACTTTTTATCTATGATCAATCATCTGCTCACGCCGCATTAGCACCTGATGCGCTCAAAGCCTTTGAAATGAATAAATCGAACGGTGGAGCGCAACGTCGGCAAAAAGACACTATTATTCCAGATTCAAATCCATTTCCAGAATATCGCGGCAGGATTCAAAAAATGACCACCGAGACTGGGCAACAAAAAGGGCTTCAACAAACTCTTGAAGAGCGTGGCTTTGATGTGCGCCACCTTCGCGCTAAATGCGCACCAGTCTGCCCTTTCGAGAATGAGAATTGCTGCATGGCACGTCTTCTCAGTAAGCAAGAAGATTTTGCTAACCAGATTTCCGTTCTTGAAACTGTAATTCGGGAGGCCGGGCATGAGTGTATTTTTCTTCCTAAATTCCATTGCGAGCTCAATCCCATTGAAATGGTGAGCCTTGATACTTTCCTATGGCAAACTTTATTCTGATTCTACTCTATAGTATTGGGGATGGGCTAAATACAGATATCGACAAGTAGACAAGAATACTTTCCAACAGGCAAAAGACGCTGCCTCAGAAGCGCTGAACGCTTGTCCTCCTGAGGTGATCCGGCGATTCATCAACCGATCGTGGCGGTGGATGTCAGCTTATCCCATCGGATTGACTGGNGAGGCTGCCCAGTGGGCTGTGCGAAAGCAGAAAGGGCATCGCAGCGTTTCGAGGACCGCAATGAGCAATTTAGACTCAGTACTCAACTAAATTTCGTATCTACATTGCCGGTTTTCGACCCCAAAAATTTGGCGCTTCCTAATTATCGCGGGAAAAACTTCGGAGGGGGTGTTTTCGACGTCTTTTGAAAAACTGAGCAAGATTCTGAAAAAATCTCGCGATTTCATTGAGTTTTCAGCCAGATAAGCAATTGGTGGGCTTTGCTTGTCCACGACTGTAGTCCAAGAAGGGGTCGATGTACTGGTCAAGTACTGGTACAGTAATAGATCTGTAACGCAAGAAATGAGGAAACTGACTACGAAAAACGAAGCAGACATCGCGCAACTTGCAATTGCCGACTGTTAAAACGTTCTTGTCTTATCACCCAATACCATTGCCGCCATCCTGAAACATAGCGACGTTGCGACCGGCCTCGTTGTAACCGTCCGCGTCGTCTTCGCTACAGTTGCGGACAAACAAAGTCATCAAATTTGATAACTTGAGAACCAGAATTTTTATCAAAATTCTGACTTCAGATTCAGATTCAGAGACCTCGAAACTGTTCAAAAAAGGTGTTCCCTTAATTTTCCCACGCGTTTTTGGTTTGGCCAAATTTTTGGGTGTTTTCAACGCACCCAAAAGTCTTCAGAGTCGGCCATCTTTGGATCAATTCTGTGCAATTTATAACCCTGGTGCAGTAGATACGTGAAAAAATGAACCAGGGTCCATTTATATCTTTTTCCGGGGCACCTTGACCGGAAAGGGTATGCCCACGTGACAGTTTTAGCAAAATTCCCACCATCGAAGACATCGATATTTCAGGGAGACTTTGATGAAATCAAAGAGAGGAAACAAAAAGGAGTCGATTGGCATATTTTTCGTATTTTTAGCTATTTTTTCAGGCACTGGCCAAATTTTTGGGGTATAAAACCCTTATATCGTCATTTCTGGGAATTCTGCTCGTTGGAATTGATCAAGGAGATCAATAGGAACCCATTTATACCATTATCTACCAATTCCGATGTTTTTCGGAGTCCCAAAAAATAGGTCAATAAATTTGTTGACTTTGTTTGTCCGCAACTGTACTAGTACCAGGCCACCGAGTCATACGTATGGTGAATAGGGATTGAGATGCGGAGGACTTCAATTTCTAGGGCCAGCAACATTTGACGCGAAACCACTTCTAGACTTCGTTATATACCGCGCTCTTCCAACGTCATATGACCTACAGAGTTTTTACGCTGAACGTTAAGCGCCAAGGCCTCGTGGATGGGCGCACGACAAAGGCGTGTCCGATATCTCTTTCCTTCAATCGTCCGTTTTGCTAATATTTCAACAGCTTCTGCTTGGAAACAGCGATGTCTACTCTCCCTGGCCATGATCATACATCCAGCTTCACCCCCTCCTTAGACGGCAGAGGGGGTGCAGATTTAGCATCTAAAGATGGAAAGCCAACGAAAAGCCTGAGGACGGGTCCTAACTACGGTGCGCCCTATCCCGAAAGCTCGACCCCTGGGTTCAATGGCCTGATTCACGCACGCAGTATACTACCGTCTATACACCAAACTAGGTGCCTTCGAATCAAATCACCCCATCTACCACAACGACCGTTTCATTGGTCGCATTCCAGCGAAATCTTTTGCCCCTCCTCATATGGTGGCGTCAATTAAGCGGTCCCTCTGCAAACTTGAGGGCCTCTCGGAGCCCGACAAGGCACTTGTTTTCACACCGCTCTCAAGCCCAGCACCCAAAAAAGACTCTACCCGCCTCTCCTTGAACGCTCTTTCTGGACCAGGCCTGTCTGAACATGATCCGATCGCGTTGGTTGTTGAGTCGGAGAAGCGGACCAAGGAGGTCTCGCAGTCGGAGAAACTGCCGGAACGCTTGGTTGATACTGATACTCACTATGGCAAGTCTTGTCGACGTCTCCTACCCAAATACTGCACTCATCAACTTTGCAGTATACTATCGTGTTTACCTATCAGAGAGCGAAGGAGAAGAAAAGGCAAAGACTTCCTTTGACGAAAGTGACGTTTCGTTAGGGCGCATCAACACGCTCTTCATCGCTCCCCCTCACACTGCTGGGTCTTTGAAAGCATGCATCGCGAAACTTGAAGGCCTAGCCACGCCGGGTCATGCACTCTACAAGGATATGGAACTCTTTCAAGACACGAATAGTGACGCTGCCATGAATGACACCGACGTCATATCCTTCCAAGGTGACACTTATCCGGGGAGCGATGAAGGCGATCCCGTAGCCCTTATCAATGCAACCACCAATACAGCAGTAGTAGTAGACCAAAAGGCTGAACCTACACCAGGTAAAGTTCTCAGTGAATATCCACTAGACACTGTGGTAACAAACCGTGCTCTTTCACATGGACCAGATTCAAATTTCATGAAACGTGCTCGGTTAAATGAAACTTTCAGTGAGTAATAGTTCCTGAGATAATCTGATTCTCACCCTATCCCACTGTAGGCTACAAAATGTACAATACCACCTGGCTATCGATGAACAAAGATGAAATCGTTTACACGGATGGAGTCCGCTTCTCCATGATGAACCCCATGGCGCACCGTATTTCTTTCCTTTTCTGCTCCGTCACCAGTTTGTTGACACTTTGTCGGAACAGGACTTTGTTCAGGATACATGGTAATTAATTCCAAGGGTGAAAAAGGCTGTGAGTATCCAATTTGTTTTTGGGTTGCTAGGTGGTTGTTGATTTTCTTTGGCAGTTGTTTACGAGAGTGAGTGGTCTCCTCCCTCTGTTGGAGTATTTGATGTCCGTGGTTTGCTAGGGCGTATTGATTTTGATTGATTGGTGAACATTGAAGAGAGCGTATGCTTTCAGAATGGGATATGTCAGGAATTAAGCTCAGAAGGGATTGGTGTACCGGTACCCTATATGTAACACAAAAAACGACGAACTGATCACGCAGACATCGCAACTTGCAGTTGCCGACTGTTGAAGCTTTCAAACGTTCAGTCCTGCTCAGAGATTCAATACTCAAGACATAAATAAGTCGATGTAACGATATCAGAGATATATGTACACAAATAAAACCCACAACTCTCGCATACGTGTGCGCTCATTTACTCCTTCAATTTCTCGTCCGCGTCGATCAAATAGAGATCGTCAAAGTCATAAACCTGGCGGGTTGAAGACGAAATGAAAATGCGTTCTGCTCAACTTGGTCGTCTCAACGCGTCCGCTTTGGCACTTGGGGTCGAATTTATGGCTCATTGATCATCTTCGGTCTGCCATCTTTCGTGTGTTGGACGACAAGACGTTTTCATTCCTCTTTTGCTCCTGCCCTCCCTCCTCCTCTCACCCAAGTTTTTCCTCCTCCAACCCGAATTCTTCTACCCCTCCACCTCAATCCCCCCTCAAAGAAAACCCCCGACGCGACTGGGAAGCCCGACGCGATCTATACCTCTCAACAGGTGGACGGGTGAGTTACCTCGTACTCGTAGGCATTGGTGTGCCCGCTGTTGTGTGGAAGGTGCTTGTGAGGAGGTTATCTGGGGTTGGCTTGTGGCGTTGGTTGGCGAGAAGGAGGAGGAGGGAGTGTTGAATTTGTAGTTCGATGACCTTCTCTTCTCTCTCTCGTACCTCTCGCTCCCTCCGCTCAGCCGCCTTCTCCCTCTCATCCGCCTCCTTCTCCTTCCGCCCAACTGCCTCCTCATGTCGCACCACAGCCTCCCCACGACACCCAACTGCCCTCCGCACCTCCCTAACCCTCTATCCATTCCCTCGATCCTCTCATGCCTAGCCGCCAGTACGAGCTCACGTTCGTCTGGGCTTCTTGGCGGGTTATGAGGGTTACGCGGAGGGCGGTGAGGTCGTGAGTTTGAGACGTCTTGTTCTGTTGTGTGGGAGTGCGAGTCCAAATCCAGAGCTGGACGATCATCGACATCTTCAGACCACAATGCTGAGGCTCGTTGCCCACCACGAGGTGGGTGAGGATTGTATACGCTCCATAACCGTCTCCTGCCTCTCATTGGTTTCTCTTCGCCTTTCGTCCCCTCTTGAGCCTTCCCCTTCACTTCTACTTTTTCTTCGGCGTTCTCCAACGCCCTGCCGAGAAATCCTTGAAAAATCGGCAAGAAAGGCGGAGGACCCTCGTCATTGAATCTTAACCGTAAATGGTAAGTAACGGGCGATCGACCTTTAGTTGGAGAAACGACGATCTCAATGCCCTGCTGCATTGTCAGTGAAGGGGGAAAAGATTAGAGTCCGGAAGTTGATTGACCTTCGGCATGTCTTGATGAACTCGGGCAACTTCACAAGAATCGCCAGGAGATTCAACATAGAGGATCCCATCATCTTTGATCTGGATGGCTAGTGGAAGGAACCTTATCCGACCAAGGCAGGAAATGCTCTAGACGACGCGGTGAGGACTCTACGGAGATCGAGATTTTGTGTGCTTACGTCATCATATAGGAGAGACATATAGGAGAGACAATAATGTGCCAGCCATGTGAGAGAAAGCATCTCCGGTCCTCCTCCGACTTTTCAGAGAACGGGGCTTCCTGGAATATCATGCGAAGGGGAACCCGTTTGCGAGGCCATTTTTGAGTGTCTGGGTCTTCAAGTCTATCCCAGACTTCATCTGAAATGGCGACGATCAGGTTACGACGATAAACAAAAGTTGGATGGCATGAAACGAACTGATAATCAAAGTTCTCGTCGAACGGCCTTTCCCTAACGATCCGTTTACAAGGCATGAGCCAGACATCGGGCACGAGAGTATTGAGTTTAGTGACCCCTTCTAATAAAGCCACTCCCTGAAGTTCCGCGAATCCTCGCAGACGCGGTTCAAGTCGAAGGCTGAAATCCTAGTACAGTATTGTCCCATCCTGCGATATGCTGAGTTATCGGAGAACATGGTAGTGTTGGAGCACAACCAGATCGCGAGCTTTTCATCGTTGAACAGAGTCTCATCTAACACCTAAACATCGTGAGAGGTCAAAGTGTTAGCATGATATAAAATACGCACATATGGCCCTTTAAGATCCTTCGTGGCAAGGAAATGGATAAGAAAATTCGGACGAGGCGTATAGTTGGCATTGGGAAACGTCGCCGTCATGCCCGTTCGCCGTGGACCTCTTGAGGCAGTATGATTTGGGAGAAGGCGCCTTGATTATTGGTAGACTCGAAGGACGTGAGGTCGAAGTAAGATGTTAGGTGGAATAGAGGGCTGGCGATCGGATTCACCAATGCACATGGACGTCGCCTTTGTAAACGGTGCTGTCAACCCCCTCCACGACTTCCACCTCTCCCCATATCCACTCTCTTCCTCCCATCGCACAATCGGAACTGTCTCGTCAACCTCAATTTCCACCTCTCCCCCACATAATGGTGGCTTGTCATAAACTCGCGCTCCCCAAGTTGAGAGCTTGAGAGGCCAGTGCGTGAGCTGGATAGAGGGAAGGCGGAGGTACTTGTTGAGAACATCCTACGTGCTCTGGCAGCGAGGTCACAGTTGATGCACAAGCGCCAATGCCTCGTGCATGACAGTGCTTGATGAAGGCTTGTCCGGTAACTTTCTCCAAGTCCAATCGTCCATTTTGCTGATATATCAACAGGTTCTGGTTGGAAATGGCGATGTCGACTCTGCCTGGTCATGATCATACGTCTAGTTCCACTCCCTCTTTAGATGGCAAAGGGGGTATGGATTCAGCTGCGAAAGTAGCAAAGTCAACGAAAAAGATGGGTCCTAGCTATGGTGCGTCCTATCCCGAAAACTTTTCTCCTTGGCTTCAATGGCCTAATTACTCATGCAGTATATTACCGGCTGTACACCAAACTCGGCACATTTGAATCAAATAA
The DNA here is from genome assembly GCF_000143565.1 of Laccaria bicolor S238N-H82. Classification (NCBI taxonomy): domain Eukaryota; kingdom Fungi; phylum Basidiomycota; class Agaricomycetes; order Agaricales; family Hydnangiaceae; genus Laccaria; species Laccaria bicolor. The sequence continues at coordinate 837,042 of NW_001889886.1, forward strand.
CCCTCTTTACTCCAACGACCGTTTCATTGGCCGCATTCCGTTGAGATCTTTTGCCCCTCCTCATACCGTCGCGTCTATCAAGCTGTCCCTGTGCGGACTTGAGGACCTTTCGGAGCCCGACAAGGCGCTTCTCTTCACACCGCTCTCAAGCCCAGCACCCAAAGAAGACTCTGTCCGCCTCTCTTTGTACGCTCCTTCTGGGCCTGACCTGTCCGAACACGATCCGATCGCGTTGGTTGTCGAGTCGGAGAAGAGGACCGAGGAGGTCTCGCAATCAGAGAAACTGCCGGAACGCTCTGATGATACCGATATCCAATACGGCAAGTCATGTCGATGTCTCTTACGCAGTGCACTTATCAGCTTTACAGTACACTATCGCGTTTACCTTTCAGGGGGAAAAGGAGATAAAAAGGCAAAGACGTCCTTTGACGAAAGCGATATTTCGTTAGGACGCATCAACACCCTCTTCATCGCTCCCCCTCACACCGCTGGGTCTTTGAAAGCATGCAGCGCGAAACTTGAAGGCCTCGTAACGCCGGGTCATGCACGCTACGAAGACATGGAACTCTTCCAAGACATGAATAGTGACGCTGCCATGAGCGGCACCGATGTCATGACCTTCGAAGGTGACGCTTACCCGGGTAGTGATGAAGGCGATCCCGTAGCCCTTATCAATGCAACTGCCAATACAGCAACGGATCAAAAGGTTAAGCCTATACCAGGTAACGTTCTCAGTGAGTATCCACTGGACACTGTCACAACTAACTGTGATCTTGTAGATGGACCAGATTTAAAAGGCGCTCGAATAAATTACACTTGGAGTGAGTAACAGTTCCTGAGATAATGCGATCGTAAGCCTACTAAAGTATCCCATAGCAGCAGACAATGCAAACAAGTCCACCTGGCTATCCATAATCAAAGATGAGATTGTTCACACGGATGGAGTTATCGTCTCCGTGATGTGCCGGGCTACCAACAGTATTTCTTTACTTTTCTGCTTTGTCACAAACTATTCACGCTTTGTCGGAACAGTATACTATCCAGCATACATGATGATTAATTCCAAGGGTGAAAAAGGCTGTGAGTCTCCAATTTGCGGTTGGGTCACTCGGTGGTTATTGATTTTCTTTGGCAGTTGTGTATAAGGGTGAGTGGTTTCCTCCCTCTGTCGGAGTAGTATTTGATATCCACTGTTTGCCAGATCGTATTGATTTTCTCTGAGCTTCGGAGAGAGTGTATGCTTTCGGAATGGGATATGTCAGGATTTAGGCTCAGAAGGGGTCAATGTACCAGTACCGTAGATCTGTTGATATGTAACACAAGAAACGAGGACTCACTGATCATGAAGAACGGCATCGCGCAACTTGCAATGCCCACGGTTGACGCTTTCAAACGTTTAGTCCTCTTCAAAGCTCAAAGATTCAAGCAATTCATAAGGTATAAGTAACTATAAGTATCACAGATAAATGTACACGAGCAAAACCTCAAACGCTCGCATACGCTCGCATTCATTTATTCAATTCGTCGTCAACGTCAGCGAAAAAGAGAACATGACATGTCGTAAAGATCATAAAAGTCATAAATCTGTTCAAAGCGACTCCCACAGAGGTCCAAAATCGGCCATTCAAGCAGCAATACTACCTCCTGCTCCTCCTCTTCAACCCAACCCCAGTCAATCTCCTCACAAGCACCTTCAATACAGCACACAGGCCAATACCCACGAGTACGAGGTAACTCCCCATCCGCCTGTTGATAGGTACAGATCGCGTCGGGCTTCCCACTCTCATCGACTACGTGTTCCTTTCCCTCTCGTTTGGCATCTCTTCGTCGTCTTTATGCTTTCTTAAGCCTTCCCCTTCCCTTCTACTCTTTCTTCATCGTCCATATTTCTTATCCCCTCAGCTTTCCCTTTCCTTTCGTCTTTCTTCTCTTTGGACTTACCCCCCTCACCAACCCACGAACCTTCCTCCCCGACCGACCATAACCTTCCTCCCCTACCGACCCTAACCTTCCTCCCCTACTGACCCTAACCTTCCTCCCTTAAGGACCCTAACGCTTCCACTCGTACTCCCTCCACCACCAACGGCCGTAGCCCCAGCGCGCTTAACCAACTCCAACTCCTACGCCTCCGCTCCCGTTATCGGGTGTGCAGCAGGAGAGTGGTGGGAGAAGAGGAGGAGCAGGTCTGCCATGCTCAGTTCGTCCCTTTCGGATAATTGGGATGGAGCGATGTTGTAGCCTCCTTCCGTTTCTGGCTCAGTCTGCGTGTCAGGACCAGCACCAGGAGGAGTAACATCATCACCAGGCGTATCTCTTAGAACATCATCACCAGGCGTATCAGCCCTTGGACCATCGTAAAACCCAATTGACTCCTCAACGCCAGACCAGAGCGTGGCCTAGGGTGGTCCCAGAATCAGTCACTGTCGTCACTACACCCTCCTTCTTCCTTTCCCCACCCACACTCACACCGGTGGGTCTACGGGAGGTTGTTGTACATTGTACGGCGGGAGAGGAAGGGAACGCGCGTGTTGTTGACCTAGCCACCGTCGCCTAACGGATGGAAATTGCATCAGATGAAGGTACGGAACCTGAAGATGATCCACTTGGGAGGAAGATGAAGGTAGAGGCGCATGGTGATATCCAAGCTCAATCCTGCCGTATCGATTGGAGCTTGAGCGAACGGAAGGCCCGTGCCTGTGGACGCGAATGGTGACCTAGAACGCGTAAAATCGAGTGGCGAACCAGTACCTGTTGAAGGGAACGAAGACCCCTGTAGAAACGAACGGAGACCCCGTAGGTACAAGCGACCGAAGATGAGACTAAATCGTGGACTGTCCCCCATGAAGGAAGGGTGCACTGAGTCTTGTTTAGCGAATGTGAATAGGACGCGGAATGGCGTTGGTCGTAAGTCGGAGCTTGAGACGTTGAACTTGGTTGAGTCTTATTCGGTGAGCTAAGAAGAATCAAAGCTGGTGTTCTTGCTCGTCTCGGCAAAGTTGGTCAAGAAATCGTTTTGTGGAGAATCAACGGGAAAATCATGGCCCGACTCGAACCCCGCCTGTAGGCTGATTTCACGCAGGGAGCGGGAGGCGGAGTGGGGGTGGGTTTGATGGGTTGTTCGTAGTTCGGACTTTTATATCCGATACAATTATTAGCACTGGGTAGAAATAGAACCAAGGAAGGACAAGAAAAACACGTACCTCTTTACAGTGCTTTGCACTGCCGTCTGCACACCGAGGTTTGGAAATCATGTTTGTATGTGTTGTACCGTGACTGCCACAAATGGAGAGAAACTGACCACTTCATCCAACAAGGCCTGAAATCTCCTGTGCTGAGAGATTTTGCTCCCCATGCCAAATGACAATCCACGCGCGCATCGAATCTGATACCTGAGGCGCCATGAGAGCTGGGTGCGAGAGATTCAAAATTTCCAACGCGTTCTAACGAGTGACAATGTGTGACGAACACATAAAACCAAACAGAGTTTTCGAAATTTGCTTGTGCAGACGGCAATGCAAAACACTGTAAATCGCCCTGAAAAACGTCTTCCCCATTCTGTTCCTCCTTGAAACTTGACTATGCAGCGCTATCACACGCCATTTGGTCCGGAACCTTCCCAGCCCCAGTGTGGAGTAGAGGTAGGCGGATAGGTGTGTTGTTGACCATATTTTCGGATCTTCTGGTATTTCGAGGGTGGGAATGGTAAACGAAGGAAGGGTATCAGCCGTGTTTTGTTTTCGACGGATGCGCGGGTCTTCACGCCATTATTTGATGAGAAGTGCTGTCACGGTAGTCCTGGTCATGATGCATGAGTGCTAGTGAGACCTCGAAGGCGGCACCGGCAAAGACCTAGGTTCAATCTACTCTCTCTAAGAAGATTATATTCCGTCAGAGACATCTGACCACTTGGCGAAGGCATAGGCGGGACGTAGTGGTGCAGTGTGAGTGTAGTACTATGCACTTGGTGTTGCGGTAAAGAGGAAGAGCGAGAAAGGATGACTGGATGTGGAAGATGTACGAGATCATCGATCAACTCGGAGGTGATTGTGAATTTGATGTCAACGCGTTGGTTTGACTTCAACGATAACCATTTCTAGAGTTCCGACAGAGTTTTGACATTCAAAAATGAGCGCCAATGCCTCGTGGATGGGCGCATGACGAAGGCGTGCCCGATAACTCTTTCCTTCAATCGCCCGTTTTGCTAATATTCCAACAGGTTCTGGTTGGAAACGGCGATGTCTACTCTGCCTGGTCGTGATCATACGTCCGGTTCCACTCCCTCTTTAGATGGAAAAGGGGGTACAGAATCAGCACTGAAAGGAGGAAAGTCAACAAAAAGGACAGGTCCTAGCTATGGTGCGCCGCTATCCCGAAAACTCTACTGCTGGCCTGATTTATTCATGCAGTATATTACCGTCTATACACCAAACTTGGTGCATTTGAATCAAATCACGCCCTCTACCACAACAACCGTTTCATTGGTCGCGTTCCATCGAATTATTTTGCTCCTCCTCATACCGTGGCGTCTATCAAGCGGTCCCTGTGCAAAATCGAGGGCCTCTCTGAGCCCGACAAGGCACTTGTCTTCACACCGCTCTCAAGCCCAGCACCTAAAGAAGACTCTGCCCGCCTCTCTTTGTATGCTCCTTCCGGCCCAGGCCTGTCTGAACAAGATCCGATAGTGTTGGTTGTCGAGTCAGAGACGAGGACAGAGGAGGTGTCGCAATCAGAGACACTGCCGGAACGCTCTGATGATACCGATAGCCATTACGGCAAGTCTTGTTGACGTCTCCTACACAAACAGTGCACTCATCAACTTTGCAGTATACTATCGCGTCTACTTATCAGAGGGAAAAAGGGATGAAAAGACGAAGACGTCCTTTGACGAAAGCGATATTTCGTTAGGACGCATCAACACCCTCTTCATCGCTCCCCCTCACTCTGTCGGGTCTTTGAAAGCACATATCGCAAAAGTCGAAGGCCTGGTCACGCCGGGTCATGCACTCTACAAGGAAATGGAACTCTTTCAAGACATGAATAGTGACGCTGCCATGAGCGACACTGATGTCATATCCTTCTCAGGTGACACTTTTCCGGGTAGCGATGAAGGCGATCCCGTAGCCCTTGTCAATGCAACCACCAATACAGTTGCAGACCAAAAGACTAAGCCTACATCAGGTAAATTTCTTGGGAAATATCCACTAGACACTGCGGCAACAAACCGTGCTTTTTCAGATGGACCAGATTCAAAATTCACTAAATGCGCTCGGGTAACTTGTGCTACCAGTGAGTAACAGTTCCTGAGATAATCCGATTCTCGTCCTATAGTATCCCATCGCAGACTACAAAGGAGGCGGATGCGGTCCCAACTGGCTATCGATGACACACAAAGATGAAATCATTTCCACGGATGGAGTTGTCGCCTCTGTGTTGAGTCTTGCTAGCGAGCGTATTTCTTTCCTTTTCCACTTTGTCACCAGTTTATTGACGCTTTGTTGGAACAGACTCTCATCCAGCATACATGGTGATTAATTCCAAGGGTGAAAAAGGCTGTGAGTCTCCAATTTGCCTTTGGGTTACTAGGTGGTTGTTGATTTTCTTTGGCAGATGTGGAAACGGGTGAGTGGTCCGATCCTCCCTATGTCGGAGTATTGGGTATCCACCGTTTTGCTAGTTTATGTTGTTTTTATTTGATTGGCGAACGTCGGAGAGTGTGTATGCTTTCGGAATGGGATATGTCATGTCGGAAAAATCCGTGATGCCTTATAATAGTAATGGATTACAAGGCTGGCGGGAGCTATTGTAGTCACGTTATAATGAATCACGTTGCGTGATAAGATCAATATTTGTCTTCTAATCAAAGCGCTGAAAGCGCGTAAACACTGTCGGATAGGCACAGGAGTGTTGGGAACAGATGGACATGCTACGGAAAGGTGGCGCTTCGCGTTTACGAGCTGGGACAGGCTCCTAAGGAGTGGGAAAGGCAACGCAAAGTGAGTAGTTACGCTGCTTCGCTCATCCTGCACAATACTAACGCCTGTGATTGTTTTCAAGCGCATTGTTGACGTGTTGGCAGTTTCACGCAACGTGAGTATCATATTCTCTTCTACACAAGTTTTTAGCTAACAAAACTACTATATTTCCTTTTACTACCTACGACGAACTGAAATGACACCCGAGAAGACAATTACACATACACAAAGACTTCACATTTAAACCTAACACGTACACGCTGCCAGGAGGGCGCGGGAGTTGCGGGGAACGGATGAATACTCCACAGAAAGGCTACATTTCGCATGACGAAGCTGGGAGAGGTCGTGAGCTGTGGAAATGCGATGAAAGGTGAGTACCTACCTCGCATTTGATGTCATGCACGACACTAACCAGCGTGGTCATTTCAAAGCACTCGGCACTTTTCATGGAGCATTCTGCATTACTTATGCCGGTTCTGCGGATGAAGATACATCGTCTCAACGCTGGAAATGAGCAACAGCAATGTTTTGAAGTTTTGGAGGGATAAATGGAGTCCGGGGGATGCCAAACGATAAGTATGTCAGTTTGACTCTGTAGATTATTGTCACGCTAACATATTTTCGTAGATTCAACTTCTCTGTTTCACAACACTTCCAAAGACGAGATAGAACACCTACCTGAAGACTGTAAGTCAAGATGTTGACAACAAATGAAAGCACTAATGAAATACTTTTGCAGCCTAACCAAGATACCCGATGACAATATGTTGGGTTAATGGCATGAGGGACATCTACAGAACACGTTGACGTCTGCGACAGCTGGAACGATGAGGTATACACATGTCCGATGTATGTATACAACAACAAGGGAAAACCACGAAGGGCTAGCAAGTAAGTACACTTCATGTACCCCATCTTATATTTTAATAGAACTTTGTTTCATGCAACACTGAATTCTGTATTTTCTGTTACACAAATTTTTTTATTAACAAAATGTATTAGATTTCGTTCTGCTACATACAACAAATCGAAACGACATGCATGAAGACAAACAAGGCAACAACAAAACATATGTGAAGACGCAACATCAAATTTAATGTGTGAACACCACTAGAAAGGACGGAATTGCTACGGACAGCATGTGTTTCATTTTTATGAACTGGGATAGAATGTAATGGTCATGTACATTTTGATTACTCACCTTACATCGAGCCTTCACATAGTACGTGAAGACTCGATACTACATGAAGACTCGATGTTCAAATCTAATGCGTGAACGCCGTCAGAAGGGTACGGAATTGCGAGAAACGGACATATACACTATAGATGGTGGGTGTTTCGCATTTACGAGCTGGGATAGGATTGTGAGGAATAAGGCGAGTATTTATGTTACTTTGTTCATCCTATGCAATACCGATCACATGCTATACATGGATATCTCACCACCTTCTAGACACGGAAAGCTTCCATTATCTGGGTCTCTGCTCTCAAGAGCCCAAAACATCGGGAAAAGAGGGCACAATTTCTCTAAAGACAACAAGCATAAGAATATACCTTTGAACTCGAAAAATACGAGCATGTACTGACCTTCTTCAATCAGCTTTACAAGTGCTTGAACCCCATAAAGCAAGAGAATGTGCATATGATGTTGGGGGGGGAAACTATAGCTAAGTTTACGAGAAGGGAGAACAGTGCTCTGTATGAACTCTGTATTGTCGAAGGGTCAGCCGCGGCGCTCGTTATGAAGAACTAGAGGTTGTACCTAAATATGCCCCCATAGCCCAGCGGAAAGTATAGACAAGTCAATAAGCAAGTCAAAACAAGGTAAGTAATCAATAGGCTCAGAGTTCGATCCCCGCTAATAACAACGGTTCCGTAATAATAAGACAACTAACTAGTAAGAAACGCACACATTACAATTGAGCTAGGAGATCACCACAAATTTTCGATTCATTTACAATTATCTGGTACCTTATAATTTGTCCCTATGTATTATAGTACATTTCTCCTTGATTATAATTGGATTACAATTCGTTCCTGTGATTACCTGCCTTACCTGCCTTATAAGGCTTCCTGGGTTTTTACGACACAGGATTTAGGCTCAGAAGGGGTCGATGTACCAGTACCCGTAGATATGTTGATATGAACCATAAGAAACGAGGACCGACTGATTATGAAAAACGAAGCAGCTATCGCAACTTGCAGCTGCCGACTGTTGAAGCTGAGCGCTGAAGCTTCAGAGACTGAAGTGAATTGATAAGTATAAGGTATAAGTAACTACATATATCAGAGATATATGTACACGAACAAAACACAAAACTCTTGCATACGCGCACATTCATTTATTCAATTACTCATCAGTGTCAGTGAAAAAGAGATTGTGAAAATGTCATAAAGATCATATATGTCATGAACCTGTTTAAGGCATCTCCCAGAGGCCCAAAATCAACCATTCAAGCAGTAAGCAACACTACCTCCTGCTCCTCCTCTTCAACCAACTCGAAATCCCAACCCCAGTCAACCTCCTCACAAGCACCTTCAACACATCAGCACACACGCCAATCCCCAGAAGTATGAGGTGACTCCCCCGTCCGCCTGTTGAAAGGTACAGATCGCGTCGCGCTTCCCAGTCGCGTCTGGGTCTTCTTTAGGGGTGGTGGTGGTGGGAGCATTCGAGTTTTGGATAGAAGAACTTGGGTTAGGGGAGGGAAAGAGGAACAAAGACGTCTTGTCGCCTAATACACGGAAGACCACAGATCGAAGAAGAGTAATGGGCCATGAATGCGACAAAGTGGACGTGTCGAGAGCACCATGTCGAGCATCACGTGTTTCCTCGAGCTCTTGAACCCGTTTAGAACGTTCTTCAACCTCTGATTCTCTCTGATCAAGCACCCGTCCTCGCTCATCAATCGCTTGCTCTAATTTCACGACCTTCTCTTCCCTTCCTCACATCCCCCGCTCCCTCCTCTCAACCGCCCTCTCCCTCTTCTCCGCCTCTTTCTCCCTCCGCCCAACCGCCTTCTCCTGTTGCCCCACCGCCTCCTCATGATACCCAGCAACCTTCTGCACCTCCCTAACCCTCTCATCCATTCCCTCGATCCTCTCCTGTCTAGCCGCCAGCCCGAGCTCACGTTGGTCTAGGGCCTCTTTGCGGGTTGTGTGTGCTATCCGGAGGGCGGTCAAGTCTGAGCTTGAGTCATTTGAGGCGAGAGAGGTGAGGTTTGAGTCAATGGGAGTGAGGGAGGTATTGTCGTGACCAGGTTCTTGGACTTGTTCCTGTTTGACAGGTCCATGATGTTGAGGTGGGTCAAGGTCGAATGCGGTCCATAAGTCTCTCGTGCATCTTTCTTCCTCTTCCTGTTATTGTCTTTCTCGTCGATGGCTTTCTCCTTCCCCTTCTCATCGATGGTATGGTTCGGCCCCCTCCGTCTCTGTCTCCGTCACTGGATAATTGTGATGGAGCAGTGTTGTAGCTTCTTTCTGTTTCCGCCTGTGTAAAGAGCAGCACCAGATGTATTTCTCAATGCTCATAACATCATCACCAGACGTATCCCTCGGACATCATAAAATCTAACCAACCCCTGAACCCCAACTCCAACCCTGGGCTGGCCTAGAATGATGATGTTTAACAGACCTAGAATCGGTCACCATCGTCACAATGCCCTCCCTCTTTCTTTCCCCACTCACACCAGCACTGGGAATAGGGGGGTCTATGAGAAGGTGTTGTCTGTTGATACGGATGAAACCATTTCACCCATATAAAATTCGATTTTTAACGATTTTACTGATAAAGGTCATCTCTAATAAATACACTACATACAATTGCAATGATACAAAGAGTCAATGCACATACCTGGCTCAGTTGACTAAAAATGCAAATGCATGGAATCTGAAAATAGGACAAAGGCTTTGGAACTGGCAGCAGTACACGTCGTGACATTATACTTGGCTTCTATCTAAGATTCACCTACCATGAAATAGAGCACAAAGAGGTTCTAGAGTAAACACCCAATGCAGGGAGAAGAATTGCATTACTACCAAAGGGTTTAGAAACACATAATGGATTTATTGTGGAAACTCGTGCTTATACAAGAAATACAGAAAAGATGACATAGACACCTAAATGGCATGTCTGAAACATTGAAAGCCTAAACTACACCTAGTAGTAAATGTACGAAGACTTAGTGTGGCTTGTGGCCATTCAGAAAGTCATGTACGGCAGTTCCTGCATACACATCAAAGACTGATGCGTCTGAACGTCACAAGTACAAACATAAGAGAAAGACACATTCTATTATATGAAATATAATAAGAACCCCCTGACAATTAAGAAAAAGACATTTGAAAACACCTTTGGAGTGTCTCCTGACCTTTGTAATGAAAAGATGAGCCAAGACAAGGCATTTTAATTAAAAAACTCAGAAACGATGGGAGACCGAAGACTATTGGTAAACGTGTATGCACATGCATCAACGCATCAGGAAACATTAATCATTTTGTGATGTCATCTGTCAGACCGGTAAACCGGGCCATAGAAAAGAAACACACGAGATCATGCCAAGCTAGGAATAGCTACATCGGCTAATTCCGTGTACACATCAAACACTGATGTGTTTGAAAATGAAAGACGCGACACTACAAAATCTGTAGTGTTCACAGAGACAGACTACAAAATATACCACACGTTCTTTTAAAAACACATGTAAAACTAGTGCTTGGAAGTTAGGTTAATTAACTGGAAAATAACCGAGACCAGACCGGACCTAACCACAAAAAAACCGGACTGCGGTTAGTGGTTAGTCAATTCTGGAAATGAAATAACCGGTTATTTTGCGGTTAACTAACCGTTAAAAAACCGGTTATGACCGGTTACAACCGACCCTATTATACCCCTTCAAAACATATCTAAAAGCATGAGAAACACTAAAAATCTGACAGAGTTATGGTCAAATCTCTATAATATTGGCTAAAATAGTAGGCTTTCAAGAATATTATTATAAAATTGTCAATTCTTCACCGAATTTAGCGTTCTTGGGCTTGTTTTAAAGCTACGACGCATGGAAATAATATTTACTGCAAGGAATATGAGAAATATATGCCATTTTAATCGATTTTCTATTTTTCTGGTCCTAACCGGTTAGTAACTGCAACTAACTGGTTTTTGTCGGTTATCTTTGGTCCAGTTAGGTTATTTTGGGTCTGGGAACGAACCCTAACCGGTCTCGGTCTCGGTTGGAGCCCCTGGGCACCCAATAACCTAACCTAACCGGACTTTCAAACACTATGTAAAACATAGATAGGGGTTCCTGGAGTATATAAGGAGCGCGCTGGCAGGTCAAAAGGCAAGCAATCGCCTCCCCGTTGACCAGCTAGTTGCACTCCAAGTAGAGACTTAGGAGGTGGACAGTTGTAATCAATTAAAAGGAGATTTCTTCGTGGTCAGATAAGTACAGTGTGAACGAAGCCAGCGTGCTTGGGAGTCAACTTACTTGGAGACTTTTGAATAAGAGGTTTTAAGGACACAGTATCATTTAGATGAGACAGCATACTCATACCCTTTGTTTCAGAGCGTAGTGACATGATAAAAACTCACGGGAGTCATAAAAGTCAATTAAAGTCATGTTTTGTGTTAATAAAAGAAACTGTGATCAAAGAACTTTGCATTTAAGAGACCAAGTTCCCTGAAAGACATACTTTGTTCTATTGAACTATTCTAAACCACACCTTATAATAAAAACCCATTTTGAACGAAATCTCTTGAGACTTAACCTAAGAAGACAAAAGTGGTATTTCTCAATACCAAAGGCCCTCGAACTTGTGCACTAAGATTGTGATAGTGTGTGTGTGTGTGTGTGTGTGTGTGTGTGTGTGTGTGTGTGTGTGTGTGTGTGTGTGTGTGTGTGTGTGTGTGAGTGTTTAGGGTTTTCCTGATGCGCTTGATCCTTGTTCGCATGTTTCGCACTTTCACAGTCATCCCTGTGCAACACATATCATCTGGAGCCCACTGCAAGGGTCTCCTTTTGTTTTTGATAAAGCAAAGACTTGAAAGTTTAGTGATCTACGGGATCATTTATTTAAATGAAAAGTTTAAATTAAAACTGCTAGCGTTTGAAGCAATTTAAATACTAGTGCAGAGCCGTTCACCACAGCACCAAAAATCAGACAAACAGCGAATTCTATTAAAGCAGGGGAATCGTCAGGTTTACCACCTCCACCTAAATGAAAAGCTAAGCAACCTGCAACAGCAGTAGTGCAAAGGTTTCTGTTAAGAACAGAGACAGTATCCCAACCGCCTCCTTGCACGACTCATAGAAAAACTGTTAGGGCATCTGATAATATAAATCCGAACTCGTTAGCCCAAAGAAATATTACAAACATGCCAGATAATACCCAAGATGAAGCTCCTGCCACTGGAGGCAGAAGATCGTCTAGACCAATGCCATTGCCAGGCTCCCGAGGAGCCCCTAACTTTGACAAGGAAAAACCCATTGAGCTGTCAAGATTCATTGACCAAATGGAGGACTTGTTCACAGAGCATGGTATCAATGATGATCAAGAAAAGAAGAAACAATTAGGAAGGTACACGGACCAAAAGACGGAATTCGAATGGCGAGCATTCAACACGTTTGCTCCTGAAGTTGAATACAAGGAGTTTAAACAGGTGTTGATCAATGACTATCCAGAAGCAAAGATGGCAGGAAAAGGAACACTGGCAAATTTAAGAAAAATTTGTAAAGACCATCAGTGCATCAATATTGATGACTTTATTGCACTTAAAAACCTTACCAGAAGCTTCTGGGCAGAACAAAAATTACTCTTGATGCCACCCGCCTTGGTGAGCAACAGAGAATTAGTTGATATGTTTTTAGGATGCCTAAGGGATATTTTCTGAGGTCAAGTGGAAGGAAGTCTCAATATTAAAATTTCCAAAGATGATAAAGGAAAAACTGCTGAAGGAAAAGAATGCCGTCCAGAGGATCCATATGCTATCCTAGATGTAATTGAAATGGCTGAGACTATTGCAGGACGTGCACAAGGGATTAGCTCTTCAAGTAATACCCGGGTTGGTGTCAATGCAACAGAAACACGGACAACACGAGAGCATCACATGCATAATATGCCAGTACATAGTAAGCTAGAAGATGATATCTGAGAATTAAACCAGAAAGTTGCATTACTCATGGATAAAATTACATCAAGTGAAAAAGCACAAATGAGTGCTTTCCAAGCATCTAGACAAGAAATGAACAAATTAACTGAGATGTTAATGACCCAGCATGTTACCTCAGCACCCACCATGAGGCAGACACAGCCTACTTGGAGAATGGGTTCAGACAGATGCTGGTACTGTGAAGAAACAGGGCATTTCACAATGAATTGCCCTCATAGAGAAGAACATATTAGAACAGGAAAAATTAAAATGTCTGGTCATAAGATGTTCTGTGCACTCACAGGTCAACCAGTACCTAGAGGGACAAATGGGAAGTCTGCTAAGATGATTGTCAAAGAAGCTAGCAATAAAGATATGATGGCGCAAAGCAACATGTTTGCATCGCCTGGAGAAATTTACACCCAGAACAGTGGAGAGCCAGGTATCGTCCAGTTGGGAATAGATGCTCGAGTTAAATCAGTATACACCAACCAGATTAGAGACTCAAGAGATGATCTTTTAGATAAAATGGCTACTCGAATTGATACACTGTTGGGTAATAATGTGCCGGCACAGGTGTAGTGTTCGCAGGTCCAGTCTACAGGACTGAAAATATACATAGGACTGAACTGGACTGAACCACGGTCTGGTCTTTTCCAGTTGCCAGTTGCCCACATTTGTGGTCAGTCCAGTTGCCAGTTGCCATGTTTTTGTAAATATATAAAAACCGAAAAAGACCGGTTTAGACCGATTGCAACCGGTCTTTCGTCTCATCACATATTGTACCTTACTCGTGCACATTTTACTTAATTTTCGGTCCCTGAATCATCAAAAACGGTCAAGAATTGGTTGAGATATGGCCAAAAACATTTTTATACGCAATTTGAATGTATGTTCTCTCTGTTTTCACCATATCTCAGTCAAATCTTGACCGAATCGCTTCAAATCTTGGCCAGCGTACGGAGAATTAAATTATCTATCTACGCATGCTATATACGTGAGGTAATATGTAATATATCTGGCACAATAAATTTTTCAACAAAAGACCGGTCGCAACCGGTCTGGACCGGTTTTTTTTGCGTTGTGGACCGAAAAAGACCGGTCCAAAGCGGTCCGGTTGCGGTCCCTCAATATTTGGATCGGTCTAGACCGGTTGCAGTTGCCAGTTGCGTCGTTTTGAGGTAAAAAACTGGACTTAACTGGACCTGCGAACACTACACAGGTGGCATGTCCATCGGCACAAGAAGTTGACATAGTCAACAATATGAAAAACATTCTGTCATATTTTGAGGGACAGCAAGGTCAAGGTCAAGAAGCTGCAAGTTATGTAGCTACTAGACACAGTCAAGCTGATACTCAGGGACAGCAGCGTTTCTCGTAGGTTCAAGGATTGAGCGATCTGGTAGAAATGCAGTCAATACCAGAAGTAAGAAAGCTCTTGAGAACCAAACTAAAGCCAAAAACTGCAGACAATTAGCAGAATTCGAAGATTCTGATGATGAGCAAGAAGAAGAAATTGAAGAAGTGGAGGAAGAAATTACGCCCGTAGTAATTAAGAAAACCCAGAAAGCTATACCAAAACTGAAAGAGAAGCCTAAACCACTTCTCCTAAGGGATGATGAAGAAGAGGATCCAGTGCCTAGGCATAAACAGTTACCATACTTCGATATTCCTGACCTGAATGATCCAAGACAAAAAGAAGAAATAAAGATTGATAATTTTGAGCCAATTATTGATACTGAGAAAAGACCTGTTTCTTATAAACACCAAGCACCAATTGAGAATGTGACACACGAGAGAGAGGCTTTAGCAAATCTCTATAATGCCCCAGTTACACTGACAGCAGAGACTTTGATAAGCATTTCCCCAGGTATTAGACACAACTTGATTAAAGCTTTATCTAAGAAAAGGATGCCAGTACAACAAGCTCAAAACAGAAAAGTTACTATGATGGAAGAGCTTGACATTGATGTGGTACCATTAAAACCTACAAAATGCAAATTGGAGGCGTATGCGATATCCATTAATGATTTAAATATAAAAGCAGCTTTTATGGTGACAACAAGAGATGAAGGAAACATGCCTAAAGGGTCTATCATCATCAGCGATCTAGTAGCGCAATACCTGCAGAGTTTAGGCCTGTCTGAGAAACCGAAACAAATCTATGTTGCAAAAGAGTCTCATGTGTTATGAACTGTCTTCCCTGTGATTAATAGAATGGGACAGATCAAATGTTTGTTAGACGCTGGTTCTCAAATTATTGCCATAGATGTGGAAGTGGCTAAGAAATTGGCCATCTCATGGGATCCAGACATAAAAATTCCAAATGCAGAGTGCAAACAGGACAGTTGAACAGACCTTGGGTCTCACTAAGAATGTACCTTTTATCTTTGGAACTATAACAGTATACTTACAAGTCCACATCATCACTGACCCGGCATATAAAGTGCTATTGGGCAGACCATTTGATGTATTGACAGAGAGTACTGTACAGAATTATAAAGATGGGGGACAAACTCTTATCATAGCGGATCCTAATTCAACACAACGATGTGTGTTGCCTACACATGAAAGAGGAAGACCACCTGTTGTAATAAAAGCAGAAATTCCTAAGCCATCTGAGGATTTTTGGTCTTTGATGAATTGATCAAAGATCAAGGAGAGATCACTATAACCTTAGTTGATGATGGTAATGGTGGTTTTGAATGCGAGTCATATACATTACCAGGAAATGGAAAATTTGAGCAAGAAGAATTGAGAAATCTTTACTTGCTCCAAACCTTGAGAGATGAAAAATACGAAGAAGAAAAAGACCATCCTGCACTTGTAAGTTACTTAGAGAAATATTTCTCTGATGTAAACTTAAAGTCGGGGGGGATCCAAAATGTTGAAACCATGATGAATGTCATTTATGACCATGAGGATAAAGCAGCACCTAAGGAAAAGAAAGAGGATCTTGTAGAAACTAGAGAGACTTTTGTCACAAAGAAATACAAGCCGGTTGCACAGAAAATCAGGCCAGTATACCAAGATCTCCCAGATAAATTCAGAATTGTTCGTGATATTAAAGGGAATCCTCTTGACACTCTCCCAAAGTTGAATAGGACGCCTCCTGACTTTGTACCTACGGGTCACTACACTGATGAAAGAAAGGAACAATTTGACAAAGTCCACAGCAGTGACTTTTTGTGGCCAGAAGAATGAAAATTATTACACCATTTTATGATGGAGAATAATGAGGCTTTTGCATGGGATGACTCTGAAAGAGGAAGATTCAAACCAGAATACTTCCCGCCTGTAGATATTCCTGTTATACCACATACACCCTGGGTCTTGAAAAATATTCCTATCCCACCAGGATTATTCTCAGAAGTATGTAAAATCATTAAGACAAAGATAGATGCTGGGGTTTATGAACCTTCAAATTCATCTTATAGATCACAGTGGTTTTGCATATTAAAGAAAGATGGAAAAAGCTTGAGAATTGTACAAAGTCTAGAACCTTTGAATGCAGTCACAATAGCGCACTTGGGTTTACCACCTGTAACAGACGCTCTTGCAATGCATTTTTCGGGTCAGGCATGTGGAGGCATATTTGACTTATATGTAGGATACGATGAGAGACTTTTAGCAGAGTCTTCTTGGGATTTGACTACTTTTCAGACACCTTTTGGTGCTTTGCGACTTGTAACATTACCAATGGGTTGGACCAATTCAGTACCAATATTCCACAACGATGTCACATACATCCTACAAGATGAGATACCAGATGTTACAGTACCATATATTGATGATGTGCCTTGCAGAGGTCCAGCAACTAGATATGAGTTACCTGGAGGAAAATTTGAGACTATACCAGAAAATGAAGGCATAAGATGTTTTGTAATGGAACACTTTGAGAATGTTAACAGAGTGGTTCACAGGATGAAATATGCTGGAGGAACTTTCTCAGGTGTTAAATCCACAATTTGTGTAGCTGAAATTACAGTAGTAGGTCACTTATGCACATATGAAGGAAGAAAACCAGAGACAGACAGAGTAAAGGTCATTGATAATTGGGGACCTTGTAAAAATCTACATGATGTGAGAGCATTTCTCGGAACTGTTGGGGTATGCCAGATGTTTATTGAAAACTTTGCAAAGAAAGCACAGCCTATCAATGACTTGGCCAGAAAAGGTGCTCCTTTTGAATGGGGGGCGGCTCAAGAAGAATCCATGGCAGAACTCAAGAAAAGTCTCAGGGAATGTCCTGCATTGGTGCCTTTAGATTATATTAATAATCCCAATCCAGTTGTACTAGCAGTAGACACCTCATGGAAGGCTGTTGGCTTTTACATCTTTCAAGATGACAAAGATACAGGAAAAAGAAACTATGCAAGGTTTGGATCTATAACCTTGAATGACAGAGAAGCAAGAATGTCACAACCAAAGAGAGAATTATTTGGACTCATGAGAGCCCTTGAAGCTGCTTCATATTGGCTACTTGGTGTAAGACGTTTAATAGTGGAAACAGATGCAAAGTACCTTGCTGGAATGTTAACTAATCCTGGCATGGGACCAAATGCTACTGTAAATAGATGGATTGACAAAATCCTCATGTTCCACTTTATGTTGCAACATATAAAAGGAAAGACCTTTGCAGCAGATGGACTTTCAAGAAGGGATTGGCAACCTGGAGATGAAGTGTTTTCAAATTCAGAAGAAAATATGGACAAACCAGTTGGCACTCTAGAAGTATTAGCAGACCCTAATGGTGGTTCACCACCATTAGATTTCGAAGACTTTAAAGACCAAATAGATACTCATGGAGGTTATGTTTTATCATTAGCATTATCAATTGATGACTTTTATGATGAACTTGATAGAGAAGAAGCAATGAGTGAGCAGTTTGCAGAAAGCATCAAGCAAAAGATTGAAAATGATGATGATAACCTGACTTGTAGTGAAGAACAGAAGGACTTCTTAAGAACCTTTGTAGTATCCACTTTAATCCCAGATTTGAGAGCCAGGTATGATGAAATGGAAACAGAGGACCCATATCTTGAGGAAGGACGCTCTTTCCTAGGAAAAGCTCATGATGATTATCTGCTGTTAGTATGAATTTGGTTGAAAAATCCAAATGTTTGACCTAAAAACCTTACAGACAAGCAGTATATTTCATTCACAAGATTTGCAAAAGGGTTCTTTGTTGACAAAGAAGACAGATTATACAGAAGAAGCATAGATTCCAGACACAAACTGGTAGTAGACAAATCACATAGAATGTACATGATGTGTGCAGCTCATGATAGTCTTGGACATAGAGGTGCATATGCTATAAAAATGATGTTAGGAGAAAGATTCTGGTGGCCAGACATTGAACATGATATTACGTGGTATGTGAAAACATGCCATCGCTGCCAAGAAGGGTCCAAAAGAATTATAGAAATTCCTCTGACAGTTACTCATACACCCTCTATTTTTCAAGTCCTTCATGCTGATACTGTTCATGTAACACCTGCATCTAATGGATGTAAATACATTGTACACGGAAGATGCGCTCTATCCAGTTATATGGAAGGAAGACCTTTGAAGAAAGAAATGGCTCAGACTATAGCACTCTGGCTATTTGAGGAAGTAATTTGCAGATGGGGCTGCCTATCTGAAATTATTACAGATAATGGTGCTGTATTTCTTGCAGCTGTAAGATGGCTTCAAGAAAAGTACGGAATAAAGGGGATACGAATTTCCGCGTACAATTCTAAGGCAAACGGAAGAATTGAGAGACCCCATTGGGATGTAATACAAATGTTAGCCAAATGCTGTGGACCACAGAACCTTGCTAAATGGTATTGGTTCTTTTGGCAGGTACTATGGGCAGATAGAATCACGGTTAGAAAGTGTTTTGGTTGCTTGCCGTTTTTCATGGTTACTGGTGCACATCCACTGATTCCACTCAACGTGCAAGAAGCTACATGGTTAGTTAAATTACCAGATCATGTTTTAACTACAGAAGAGCTTATTGGATATAGAGCAAGAGCTTTGGCCAAGCACAGGGTTCATGTTGCAGATATGCGAAGAAGAGTGACATTGAAGAAAATGAAAAGAGTAGCAAAGTATGAAATTGAACATAGGAATAAAATCATTGGTAGAATCTACAAACCAGGGGACTTGGTTCTTGTCCGAAACACGAGCGTTGAGTTGTCCTTGAATAGAAAGATGAAACCACGATATTTAGGCCCGATGATTATAATCAGGCGTTCCAAGGGAGGTTTGTACATTGTGGCGGAAATGGATGGAGCTGTGTTTCAAAATAAAGTTGGGGCCTTTAGAATTATTCCTTACTTTGCAAGGACTAAGATAATGCTTCCCAATGATATTTATGAAATCATAGACCTCAACAAGGAAAGCTTAGACAAATTAGATGAAGAAGGACTTGAAGATCGTGTTGATTCGAATGACTATTACTTCAAACATGTAAATCTGGACCAAAGCGTTCAAGATGATGTCGGTGGAATGGAAGCAGATGATGATGACGATTAGTTTATTAAAAACACGGCAAGTCCTTTTCAGATGAAAAGACAATGAAAACTGCAAATGGGACTCTTCAGAAGATAAAGGCGCACGTGCACAAAACAGATCATCTGGATTTTAAATGTACTATGAAAATACATAAGGACTCTAGGTGCCCTACTAAGTCTGTATAATTACCTACTTAAGCGAGAAAAGCCTCGATTTCCTCATAATCTTTGAGCAAGTCAGCAACAGTCTTGTACTCAGCATTGACAACTTCGAAAAGCTTGAGCTCTAAGTCCATGTGCTGAAGGACAGTAATGACATGGTTGGAGGTCTTTACCCTCCCCCACGTAATCCATATGGACTCCAGTGGACTCCAGTGGATTCCAGTGGATTCCAGTGGCCCTCTTACCAGGCCAGATTGGCTGGCAGAATGCCCAGTCCACTGGAGTCCAGTCCAGTCCAGTCCAGTCCACTGGACTCCCACTGGAGTCCCACTGGACTCCCAGCCACTTTCCTGAGTCCAGTCCCAGTCCACTGGACTATGAGTCCAGTCAGAGTCCAGTGGATTCCAGTGGATTCCAGTCATTCCAGTATATTATTATTATTATATATGAATACTACTAAAAAAGCGAAAATAGACTAATTGATCAATGAATGGAAATGTTATAATTTACATATAGTGTGGGTCAGTGATAGCTGCAATATGGATTCATGATTTTGTTCAGTCTGCGGGGTGAGGTCACGTGACTTACTTGAGGGTGTGCCATATCGTCACGTTGCCTGTTTGTGGGATGGTCACACTGCCGTGACCATCCCTTTCCCTTCCACCACCACCATTCACATCTCAACACCGCCCACGACGCCCACGCCCACGCCCACGCCCATGCTAACGACGCACACGACGCCCACGCTAACGACAACAACACCCCCAGCGCGGAACGATGGACCAAGGACCAGGGACAACGCCCATGACG
>NW_001889886.1:863113-866512 GCF_000143565.1 Laccaria bicolor S238N-H82
ATGTGAGTTGAGCGTGGCACGTGACTTCCCGCAACCGTACCGACTTCCATCAATTCACACTTACACTTTCTAGGTAGCTCATAGCTATAACTTCACGAGTATCACACCGTTTGGCCTCTATGTAGGCTTATTTTAATCGCTTTATTCACGCGAATGCAATCCAATTTACGGCGTAGAAAAATTTGGAGTACCTCACAAATTGTAGCATAAACTATTTGGCCTGTATTAGACATCTGAAATATATATTATCATCATGAGTTCTGCTCCGTTTCATGCGATTTTGGGCTTGTCAGAAACGCACAAATTAGAGCTTTAAAACGGGTCTAAGAGCCCCTAATATTTCGACGTTTAAGGCGACCTCCGATAACATTTACCATTTTTAGGCAGATTCTTCACCAGTAATTGGTCCAAAGCCATTTGAGTTTTGAACTAAATACTACGTAAATAGATGCGTTGGAATCGGCTTGAACACCACTTTCCAACGCAAAAAAAATCACAAAAGACGAATATGTTTTGCAAAAGATACTTCATATTCTTTCTTGTTGCAATCTTTGTAGGTCAATCAATCTCTGGACAGTGCTGTACTTTCTTCTTATTCCAGGCGTATTTTGGTCATAAATTATTCATATACAATAGGGAATGTGTTTTCTACTGAAATCTAGTATACTTGTAGTTTGACTCCCTATAAGGGCTGGGTAGAAAGTGGAGGCCCCTCTATAGCACCCTATAGTAACGGCACAAGTCTCTGTAGTGCTGTATAGCACAAGCTTACACCCACACAGTGCTGTGGAGCACTGTGGAGCGCTAGGGCATCTAGCCAAACTTGGCGTGTAACTATGGGAAACTATGATGTTAGCGGAAGCACTATGCCTGTTAGTCCTGTTTTTACCGCGCCCTCCGAACCGCGTCAGAAAATGCTTATATAAAGTGCGGACTTTGAAACCGCGTCGCGTCAATATTGAGGAACGCCCTCAGAACTCTCGACGCGTTTAAACCTTTGTAGCACTATATACCACCACAAATTCCATTCGTATTTCATTATAACCTCAACCCCAATGGATTGCAACGTTCGAGTTGTCGGATCCTTCCGGAAATTGAAACCAATCGCTGAAATACCCGAAATTGACCCGAAACTCCGGACTTTATCACACCCTTCATGCCATCTCTATCGAATTGTCTTCTTCCAACATCTCGAAGTATCCAACGTGGGTCGTCGCATACTACACCTTTACTTCTTGGCTCCCCATTTTGCCATCTTAGCTCCCTTAGTGGATCTTCGAGCCAACCTCGACTGATCAAATCTCCCCAAAGCGACGCGCGGAAGCTGTCATCCAAGTTCGAGAACCTGGAAACATTTCTAACAGACTCGGGATTCGATTCTGTTGGCGACTTTTTGAAGATTTTGTTTTACAATCCTAGCCACCTCTCTGGGGAATCAGATCCTCGAGGCTCTTGCCATGCAAAGGCTCTTTCCCATTTTCCCCAAGGACGAAACAAGATCAAGATGTCCGATACCATTTCCCTCATCTATAGTACGAGTACAAGCACAAACACAGCGCGCCTTCACCGGCTTCACCACCTTATTCTGAGTGCCATGCCTTATTCTCACCTTCTGTCGCTCCTGGGGAAATCTTTCACGCGCGTCCTTCCCTATTCACTTGGGCAATAAATGTTGTTGCCGATCACGTTCATCGAGAGATCTATGACCTTAATAGTAAGGATGCTCATCTCCGAGCATCAATGGCACATGGCCAACGCGCAGATCATGTCAACCTTGTAACCTAGAGGCGGGACCGAGCGGCGAGAACACGCTGATTTTCCGTCGCCAGTCGCAGTACAGCAGAAAACAACCTTAGTACGACCTTTCCATCCAGATTGGCAGAAACAAGCTTCAGTTGGACCGCATGCAGTCCGTTCGTCCAATTCGGTATGAGTTTCTTGATGATGGTGTTGGTTGTAACAGGGAAGTTCAGGGTCTTGCCAGCCGGGTTGTCGAGCCATCACTGAGCCGTCATAACAGATTCCAAGAAGTAGAATATCTAATAAAGGTCTATTAAAGTAGAAATGTATGAGATATCACGTTGATATCACGTCGAGAGCAAAACGGCAAGGAGGCAATATTGACGCGACGCAGTTTCAAAGTCCGCACTTTACATAAGCTTTTTCTGACGCGGTTCGGAGGGCGTGGTAAATAACAGACTTCATATATCGTGAACCAAGGTACGACTTCACATATATCGAAGTCTGTCTAGGAGAGACTATATGCCTGTCTACGTGGGAAAATCAGGTTTTGCTGATGTTGGATGGCCTAATTTACGTGTGCAGTATATTACCGTCTGTACACCAAACTCGGTGCATTTGAATCGAATCACGCCCTCTACCAGAACGACCGTTTCATTGGCCGCATTCCGTCGAAATTGTTTGCCCCTCCTCACATGGTCGCGTCTTTCAGGCGGACCTTGTGCAAACTTGAGGGCCTCTCGGAGCCCGACAAGGCCCTTGTCTTCACACCGCTCTCAAGCCCAGCACCCAAAGAAGACTCTGCCCGCCTCTCTCTTTATGGTCCTTCTGGGCCAGGCCTGTCTGAACAAGATCCGATCGCGCTGGTTGTCGAGTTGGAGAAGAGAATCAAGGACGTTACACAGCCGGAGAAGCTCCCGGAACGCTCTGATGATACCGATATCCATTACGGCAAGTTTTGTCGATGTCTCCTACCTAAATAGTGCACTCAGCAGCTTCGCAGTATACTATCGTGTTTACTCAGCAGAAGGAGAAGGAGATGAAGAAAAGGCAAAGACATCCTTTGACGAGAGTGACATATCGTTAGGGCGCATCAACGCCGTCTTCATCGCTCCCCCTCATACTGCTGGGTCTTTGAAAGCATGCATCACAAAAGCTGAAGGCCTCGTCACACCCGGTCATGCGCTCTACAAGGACATGGAACTCTTCCAAGACATGACTAGTGACACTGCCATGAACGACACCGACATCATATCCTTCCAAGATGACGCTTATCCGGGTAGTGATGAAGATGATCCCGTAGCCCTTGTCAATGCAACCGCCGATACAGCAGCGGATCAAAAGGCTAAGCCTACATCAGATAAAGTTCTCAGTGAATATCCACTAGACACTGCAGCAACAAACTGTGCTTTTCCAGATGGACCAGATCCAAAATTCACGAAACGTGCTCGGGCAAAGCGTGATTGGAGTGAGTAACAGTTCCTGAGATAATCCGATCCTCATCCTAAAGTACCCCATAGCACCTGAGGAAGTAAACAAGTCCACCTGGCTATCAATGATCAAAGATGAGATTGTTCACACAGATGGAGTTGTTCTCCCCATGACGTCCCAGTATAATAACTGTCTGTTTTTTCTATTCTGCTTTTTCACAGATTGTTG
>NW_001889886.1:868167-869209 GCF_000143565.1 Laccaria bicolor S238N-H82
TAGCATTGGGTTACATATGCTTCAGATCCTAAGGTTGAGTGTTCAATTCCCCAATGTTCCATTTTTTTTATGTTATATATTAATAATAATAACAACAGTCTGTTGGAATTCCGTTGGACGTCTGTTGGATTTGTCCACTGGAATTCCGTTGGCACTTGCTCATCATTTCCAGTGGACTGGGTGCTAGTTTGCTGTTAGTCCATCGGAAGTCCGTCGGAAAAGTCCGACGGACTTTTCAGTCCGACCAAAAATGCTCGGAAAAGCTTCGGACATTCACCGGAAAATTTGCTGCATTTCAAAGCAGAAAAATATCTGTTCTGCATACCCTCAGTCCGACGGAGTCCGCTCGGAGTCCGCTCGGAAAAGCAGTGGCAGCGTAAAGACCTCGGTTCAAATGGGCCAGCTTGGGGTGTCCATCAGCGTCAATGATGATCGACTCGGATGACTTGCAAGCCTCAGTGTACTTACGAGGACTCGGCATGAGGGACCACGAAGACATTAGGCTTGGCTGGCGCGTCAGACTGTCAGCGCTCTGTTGAGGTTCGATCTGGGACTACTGCTGGCTTCGCCAGAAGGAGGGACGACCATCTATGTAGAACCCAAGGGCCCGCGTAAAAAGATAATATCGGGGTGATCAGTCCAACTTACCATTCAGGAGAGCTCCAAGACTTTACCCTGGTGCTAGATGCCTTCGTCGTTGTCTAAAATCAGGGTAGTGCCAACCAAGTTGTCGAATTTCCGCAAGGGAGTTCGGAGCTGCCCCTCCATGGCCCCTCCTTCCATCAGATCTGTCTGCCTGCCTGTAAATTGAAAATTCAGTATGTACCACATTGTCCACCTTTGAAGAAGGATTTCCGTAAATTTATGGACCCCGGAGAGTATTCAAAATGTGAACACAGTGAACGTTGATGCTGGAATTATGTGGAATATGTTGGTAATTATTACTGTAGGAACTGATCTGAAATGATTCATCTGCCCAAACACTCGCTTCGTTTACAACTATACACCATATCCAGCGTGCCCAATCTCCCACACAAGACAG
>NW_001889886.1:870670-873685 GCF_000143565.1 Laccaria bicolor S238N-H82
CAGGTCCGGTCTGGTTACGGTCTTTTCCCAGTCACGAGACCGGACTTCCAAACACTATATTCAATACCCTTGAAAGGCGGAAACAGTGAAAGGACTTACCAAAGGAACGTCCAAGTCCAAGTCCGAGTCGTCCGAGATCTCAATAAAGACCTTCTCAACATTCTGTGTATCGTTGACGTTTTGCCTTTGATTCTGGAGCGCATGGTGTCCAGGATCAAATAGACCGTCGTGTAGTGTCGGGCGATCAATGAATCCTTTGTACTTGTCATTATGCCTTCGTCCTCGTTGCAAGTCCAGCGGTGTTCAGGGTATAATCCGTCATAGATATACCGACCCGTAACATAGATGAACGCACATACGAGAGAGTTGAAGAAGATGATGGTGAAAAGAAGGATGAAACCGAGGCAAGCTACTGCCAATGGCATGGGGAGAAGGCAATCGTTCTGTAGATAGGAAATGGGCGGTGGAACAGTGGGGAGAGATAGAAAAGACGTACCTTGAAATCATAGCTGTATAAAAGGGAAAACGAGACAAAGAAAAGATCGTCAAAGGGAGGACGCGATCCTTACATAAGCCATTCGAGACTGACAGCAACCCAATGGTCAAGTGTTGGTCAAGTGTTTCGTTTTGCCCGTGTTCTTGCAAGCATACTATGCAGCTGAGAGTCCAATGTCCCATTCCCCTTGATGTTAATAGGAGGAAGTCCACACTTGAGCAACGCAAGTGGCCTACCCAACGATGACTGTCTTAGAGGTTAGTACGTGTTCAGTAGGATCAGACTACCCCGTAACTCACCCCAATAGAATTTCATCAAACAAGACGTGGGACCAAACAGCAACAGGGAGGGCATCTAGTAACGGCATCGTCGAAGACATGTTTGAGGCGTGATTCTGTGTCAAGTCTGTCAGTAGTCCGAGAACTAGAAGCGAAGAGGGTACATACGTTGAAAAGAGCTAGCCAGCATCGTTGGAGGTCGCGGAAGTGCACGATGGCTGTTTCCTCATGGACTTCGTCGTCGTGGTAACCAAGAAAGGCGGAGGACATTCAATGCCAACCGAAATGGTGGGCCCATTCGAAGTGATATTCTTGACCCTCTTCGGTTGAAGAAAGAACCATTCCAATGCCTTGTTGCATTGTCAGTGAAGGTAGAAAATGTTTGAGTACGGAAGTTGAGTGACCTTCAACTTGTCTTGACGAACTCGCGCAATTTCACAAGAACCGTTTGGAAGATAAAGGGTCCCTTCATCTTTGATCTGGACAGCTGGTGTAAAGAGCCCCATCCGAACAAGTAGAGAATGCTCTAGACGACGATGGTGAGAACTAGGGAGGATGATGAGGAGATTTCGTGAGCTCACGTCATCAGTGAAGAAACAACCCCTCCAACTGAGAAGCCTGTTGTACTGGCCAACGGCTTCGATGGCAGAAAGTCTCTTTTTGGTCCTCCAAATCTGCTTGTATTTCCGCCAAAAGACCGTCGACCTTTGAGAAACGGAACTTCCTGGAGCGTTGTGCAAGGAAAACCCATGTGCGAAGCCACTTCTGAGTGTCTGGGCCTTCAAATTTATCCCAGGATTTGTCTGAAATGGCGACGATAAGGTTACGACGATAAACGAGACTTCGTTGGCATGAAACACACCGTGATTTGCGAGTTTCAGAAGGAATCAGGGTGCTTAGAACAGCTGGTCTTTGCCCTTCTTCAACGATCCGTTGACAAGGGATGATCCAAAGGTCGGGCACGAGAGTATTGAGTTTAGTGACCTTTTCTGAAGAGCCACTCCCTGAGGCTCCGTGAACAGTGTGAGGTAACGCCATTCTCGCATGACAAGAAGACCCGACTGTCAAACGTGGAAAACTTGAAATGCTGAATTATCGGAGGACTTGGTAGTGTTGCAGCACAACCAGATAGCGCGCTTTTCATCATTGAGCTGAGTCTCATCCAGTGTCTAAACATTCGTAAGAGGTGGGTGTGCGAGCAGGATGTAAGATACGCACATAGGGTCCTTTGAGATTGAAGAGAATATCGTTGCAAGATGGGCGAGGAGAACTTCCGACGAAGCCATGGGGGAGGTATATAGTGACGTGTTGAGAAACTTCGCCGTCATGCCGTGGCGAAGACCTATACGCCGTGGACCACTTTAGGCGGTATGTTTTGGAAGACGGCGCTTTGTTTGTTGGTAGACTCGAAGGATGTGAGGTCGAAGTCAGAGATAAAGCGGAAGCGAGGCGAACTGAGATTGTGAGAGTTCGTCGTGACTCGTGCCAACCCTGCACTTTCTCCACTTCCCCTCCTCAATAACCACTATCTTCCTCCCAGCGCACCATCAGAACTGTATCACAACCTTTATCGCCGCCTCTTCTCAAATATAATCGTGAATTCTCATGAAATTTGCGTTCCGATACTTTTCCACTCGGGAAGTTGGGAGCTTGAAATTTTGAAAGGCCAGTGCACGCACTGGATGGAGTAAAGGCGGAGCTACTCGTTCAACTTCAGAACATCCTACTTGGTCTGGCAGCGAGGTGGCAGCATAAGCGCCAATGCCTCATGTATGACGATCGATGAAGGTATGTCCGATAACTCTTTCCTTCAATTGTCCATCTTGCTGACGTTTCAATAGGTGCTGGTTGAAGCAGCTATGTCTACTCTGCCTGGTCATGATCATCCGTCCAGTTCCACAGCCTCTTCGGGCTGCAAAGGGGATACAGATTCAGCAGCAAAAGTAGGAAAGTCAACAACAAGGACAGGTCCTAGCTATGGTGCGTCCTATACCGAAAGCTCTACTGATGGTTTGAATGGCCTAATTTACTGATGCAGTATATTACCGTCTATACACCAAACTCGGTGCATTCGAATCAAATCGCCCCATCTACCACAACGACCGTTTCATTGGTCGCATTCCAACGAAGTCTTTTGCCCCTCCTCATACCGTCGCGTCTATCAAGCTGTCCTTGTGCGGACTTGAGGACCTTTCGGAGCCCGACAAGGCGCTTCTCTTCACACCGCTCTCAAGCCCAGCA
>NW_001889886.1:873735-875385 GCF_000143565.1 Laccaria bicolor S238N-H82
GCACTCACAGGTCAACCAGTACCTAGAGGGACAAATGGGAAGTCTGCTAAGATGATTGTCAAAGAAGCTAGCAATAAAGATATGATGGCGCAAAGCAACATGTTTGCATCGCCTGGAGAAATTTACACCCAGAACAGTGGAGAGCCAGGTATCGTCCAGTTGGGAATAGATGCTCGAGTTAAATCAGTATACACCAACCAGATTAGAGACTCAAGAGATGATCTTTTAGATAAAATGGCTACTCGAATTGATACACTGTTGGGTAATAATGTGCCGGCACAGGTGTAGTGTTCGCAGGTCCAGTCTACAGGACTGAAAATATACATAGGACTGAACTGGACTGAACCACGGTCTGGTCTTTTCCAGTTGCCAGTTGCCCACATTTGTGGTCAGTCCAGTTGCCAGTTGCCATGTTTTTGTAAATATATAAAAACCGAAAAAGACCGGTTTAGACCGATTGCAACCGGTCTTTCGTCTCATCACATATTGTACCTTACTCATGCACATTTTACTTAATTTTCGGTCCCTGAATCATCAAAAACGGTCAAGAATTGGTTGAGATATGGCCAAAAACATTTTTATACGCAATTTGAATGTATGTTCTCTCCGTTTTCACCATATCTCAGTCAAATCTTGACCGAATCGCTTCAAATCTTGGCCAGCTTACGGAAAATTAAATTATCTATCTACGCATGCTATATACGTGAGATAACATTTAATATATCTGGCACAATAAATTTTTTAACAAAAGACCGGTCGCAACCGGTCTGGACCAGTTTTTTTTGTGTTGTGGACCGATTAGGACCGGTCCAAAGCGGTCCGGTTGCGGTCCCTCAATATTTGGATCGGTCTAGACCGGTTGCAGTTGCCAGTTGCGTCGTTTTGAGGTAAAAAACTGGACTTAACTGGACCTGCGAACACTAGTCCCTAACAGCGCCATGAAAGCCTCAGAAAGTGCCATGCCAGCCGAGAATGCCCCTATATGCCACATAAAACTGTTACAGGTGGAGCGAGAAGATCTTAGTGGGGGGAGTGACAAACCCCCCTCGAGGGGAGTACCTACCTTCCCAGTTGATCAACATAAGACCACCCCAGCTGACACGCCATGCCTTGTGTTACCAGTTGCCAATGCATCAGATGTCCAGCCAGAAGACACGATCTTCACACGCCAGACTGAGCCCTTCCTACAAGCCTGTGTAGAGAAGATATTGGAGCTTGTGCAGATAGGTGACGACATCACAGCAGACCAACGCAAGGAAGTCAAGTCACTCATCGCTGAATTCGCTGACTGCTTCGCCTTATCACTCAGCGAGGTCAATCTCATTCCAGGCACAGTGCACAAGCTCGACATACCCGAGAACACATCATTCCGCACAAAGATTCCACAACGCTCGTTCAACCCAGACCAACGGGCCTTTATGGAGGCAAAGGTTGACGAAATGCTGAAGGGTGGTATAATACGTCCTATACACCCAAGGGAGGTCAAATGTGTCGCGCCCTCAGTGTTGGCCCAGAAGGCGCATGAGAACACAGGCCTGTCCTCAGACGAACTCAAGCACAAGGTTAACGATGAATGCGTGAAGCACGGTCTGCCAACTGTGTTCGACCTACCACCTCGCCCACCTCCTGCTGAAAATGACCCACAACCAC
>NW_001889886.1:875435-878063 GCF_000143565.1 Laccaria bicolor S238N-H82
TTCCACCTCTCCTCAATAACCACACTCTTCCTCCCAACGCACCATCGGAACTGTATCATCAACCTCCATTTCCACCTCTCCCCCATATAATGGTGGTTTCTCATGAACTTGCGCTCCCCAAGTTGAGAGCTTGAGAGTGGGCTGGAAGGAGGGAAGGCGGAGCTACTTGTTGAGAACATCCTACGTGCTCTGGCAGCGAGGGCACGGTTGATGGATAAGCGCCGATGCATGATGCATGACAGTGCTCGATGAACTTTGAAGGCCGCAGGCGTGTCCGGTAACTCTTTCCTCCAATCGTCCATCTTGCTGATATTTCACAGGTTCTGGTTGGAAATGGCGATGTTTACTCTCCCTGGTCGCGATCATACGTCCAGCTCCACTGCCTCTTCAGACGGCAAAGGGGGTACAGATTCAGCATCTAAAGATGGAAAGTCAACGAAAAGGACAGGTCCTACCTATGGTACGTCGCTATCCCGAAAACTCTACTGCCGGCCTAATTTACTCATGCAGTATATTACCGTCTATACACCAAACTCGGTGCATTTGAATCAAATCACACCCTCTACCAGAACGACCGTTTCATTGGCCGCATTCCGTCGAAGTTGTTTGCCCCTCCTCATACTGTGGCGTCTATCAAGCGGTCCCTCTGCAAACTTGAGGGCCTTTTGGACCCCGACAAGGCACTTGTTTTCGCACCGCTCTCAAGCCCAGCACCCAAAGAAGACTCTACCCGCCTTTCTTTGAACGCTCTTTCTGGACCAGGCCTGTCCGAACTAGATCCGATCGCGCTGGTTGTGGAGTCGGAGAAGCGGACCAAGGAGGCCTCGCAATCGGAGACCCAGCTGCCGGAATGCTCTGATAATACTGACATCCACTACGGCAAGTCTTGTGCATGTCTCCTACCTAAATACTGCACTCATCATCAGCTTTACAGTATACTATCGTGTTTACCTATCAGAAAGCGAAGGAGAAGCAAAGGCAAAGACATCCTTTGACGAAAGCGATATTTCGTTAGGACGCATCAACACCCTCTCCATCGCTCCCCCTCACACCGCTGGGTCTTTGAAAGCACGCATCGCAAAAGTTGAAGGCCTTGTCACGCCGGGTCATGCACTCTACAAGGATATGGAACTCTTCCAAGACACGGATAGTGATGCTGCCATGAACGACACCGACATCATTTCCTTCCAAGGTGACGATTATCCGGGCAGTGATAAACGCGATCACGTAGCCCTTGTCAATGCAACCACCAATACAGCAGCGGATCAAAAGGCTAAGCCTACACCAAAGCCTACACCAGGTAAGGCGCTCGGCAAATATCCCCTAGACACTGCGGCAACAAACCGTGCTTTTTCAAATGGACCAGATTCAAATTTTACGAAACGCGCTCAATTAACTCATGGTGGCGGTGAGTAACAGTTCCTGAGATAATCCAATTCTCATCCTATAGTATCCCACCGCAGACTACAAAGCAAAGGATTCCGCCTGGCTATCAATAACCAAAGATGAGATCGTTTACACGGATGGAGTTAGTGTCTCCAAAGTTCATTCCCTCAACAGCGGTATTTTTTTTCCTTTTCTGCTTCATCACCAGTTTGTTGACGGTTTGTCGGAACAGGCTCTTATACAGGATACATGGCGATTAATTCCAAGGGTGAAAAAGGCTGTGAGTCTCCAATTTACCTTTGGGTCACTAGGTGGTTATTGATTTTCTTCGGTAGTTGTGATGTCGAGTAAGTTGTCTCGTCCCTCTGTCGGAGTATTTGATATCCACCGTTTGCTAGATTATGTTCAATTTATCTGATTGGTGAACATTGGAGAGAGTGTATGCTTTCGGAATGGAAATATGTCAGGATTTAGGCTCAGAAGGGGTCGACGTACCGGTCCCGTAGATTTGTTAACATGTAACACGAGAAACGAGGAATTGATTACGAAAAACCAAGCAGACATCGCTGATTGTTGAAGCTTTCAATTGCAAATGTTCAGTCCTGCTCAAAGATTCAAGCGATACATAAGGTATAACTAACTATATCAGAGATATTTACAGGAACAAAAAAACCAAAACGCTCGCATACGCGCGCGTTCATTTATTCAATTCCTCGTCAGCATCAGTCAAAAAGAGATCGTGAAAAAGTCGTAAAAGTCATAAAAGTCATAAACCTGTTCAAGGCATCTCCCAGAGGCCCAAAATCGGCCATTCAAGCAGCAATACTACCGCATGCTCCTCCTCCTCAACCAACTCCATATCCCAAACCCAGTCAACCTCCTCACAAGCAACTTCAACACAACAGCACACGCGCCAATACCCACGAGCACAAGTAACCCCCCCCCGTCCACCTTTTGACAGGTACAGATCGCGTCGGGCTTCCCAGTCGCGGCAGGGTCTTCTTTGAGCGGGGATTGAGGAGGAGGGGGTGGGGGTGGAATGATTAGGGTTGGAAAAGAGGAACGAAAACGTCTTGTAGCCGAATACACGAAAGACGACAGACCGAAGGAGGGTAATGGGCCATGAATTTGACAAAGTCGACGCGTTGGGAGCACCAACTTGAGGAGAACGCGTTTCCTCGAAATCTTCAACCCGTTTAGAACGTTCTTCAAGCTCGAATCCTCTCTGTCAAGCGCTGCTCC
>NW_001889886.1:878113-948828 GCF_000143565.1 Laccaria bicolor S238N-H82
GAGTTGTGGAGAGAGGGAGTTGTGGAGAATGAGGAGGGAGGGGAGGGGTGGAGAGTGATGGAGGTGGGGAGTTATGGAGGGGGAAGGAAAGGTGGAGAGGGGGGCAGCAATTAGAGGGGGAGCAATGGGGGACGGTGTGATGTGGAATAATGATGGAGGGAGGGGGGGCTCACCTGGGCTCGTCACTGTGTTCGTGGATGGGCGGCGGACATTTTCGGTGGGCGGGGGACGTTGTTTCGTGGGCGGTGGACGTTTTCGGTGGGTGGCGGATGTTTTCGGTAGGCGGCGGACGTCGTTTCGTGGGCGGTACACGTTTTTCGTGGGCGGCGGACGTTGTTTCGTGGGCGGTGGGCGGCGGACGTCGTCTTCGTGGGCGGGGGACGTCGTTGGTGGGCGGTGGGCGTTGGACGTCGTTGGTGGTGGCCGTTGTTCATGGGCGGTTGACATCGTTGGCGGTGGGCGTCGTTCATGGGCGGTGGACATCGTTTTCGTGGGCGGGGACGTCGTTTGCGGTCGCTGGACGTCCGTGGGCGGTCGTTTTCGTGGGCGCTGGTCGTCGTTGGTGTGAGGTCGTTGACGTTGGTGGGCGCTCGTTTTCGTCGGTGGGCGCTCGTGGGGGTGGGCGCTCGTTGACGTTGGTGGGGTGTGTTGGTGGGCTGTTCGTGGTGGTGAGTCCTCGTGGCCGAGCAGAGACGGCGAACGACGACCGATGTCGTCGTTCGCCGTCTGGTTGCCACGTCGCGACGTGGCACCTGTGGTTTGTGTTAAAAAGGAGAGTGGGTGGGGTGGTTGTTCCCACTTACCTGGGCTGGGCCCTCGTCACGCGTCGTTAGCGTCAGCGTCGTCGTCGTCGTTGTCGATGTCGCGGGCGGTCGTGGTTTGAAACGGTGGTGGTGGATGGTGATGGTGGTGGTAGGAAGGAAAGAACGACGTGGCAACGCTTCAGCCACAGCTGTCACGTTTGACGCGGCACGTGCCTAAAAGCGGTATATACATACCTTTAGTTTCTCATATAATAATGCCTTCATGGCTCAGTCGGCTTGAGCGCTGCTTACATTCACGAGGTTGAGAGTTCAATTCCTTGAGATGTAAAAAAATTTATTTTACTTACTTATAGTAAGGACAATGTATTCTAATGGTATAATAGTCATTAATTCCATTCCATGGAATCCATATGGACTGCTCCATGGAATCCATGTGGATATGCCTGCATTCCATATGGAATCTGATGGAATCCATATGGAATGGTGTTGGAGTCCATATGGAATTAATCATTCCATGACCATTCCAGCATCATTCCATATGGAATCCATGATGTCCATGGAATCAGAAACTGGCTGTGTCCTCAGCCAACATTGATTCCATGGATTCCATATGGAATTCTTCATGGATTCCATGGATTCCACATGGATTCCATATGGATTATACCGGGGAAGGTAAAGACCTCCTTATAATTAGGACCGGTCCCGCTATAGTAGATCTGTTAGCATGTAACACAAGAAACGAGGACTCACTGATCATGACGAACAGCATCGTGCAACTTGCAAGACTCGGACGGTTGTCGCTTTCAAACAATCAGTGCTGTTCAAAGATTCAAACGATACATAAGGTATAAGTAAGAAATATACACGAACAAAACCCAAAACACTTGCATCTGCAAGCATTCATTTATTCAATTCCTTGTCAGCGTCAGTCAAAAAGAGATTGTGAAAAAAGTTGTAGAGGTCAAAAAAGTCATAAGACTGCAAAGCATCTCCCGCCCTCAAATTTAGTCAACGCTACCTCCTGTTCCTCCCTCTCAACCAACTCCAAATCCCAACCCCGGTCAACCTCCTCGCAAGCACCTTCAACACAATTGACAGCACACACGCCAATGCCCATGAGTACGAGGTAACTCCCCCGTCCATCCGTCAAGAGGTACAAATCGCGTTGGGCTTCCCACTCACGTCAGGGTCTTCTTTAAGGGGGGATTGAGGTGGGGGTGGTGGATGAATTCCGGTTGAAGGAGGAAGAAGGACTTGGGTTACAGGAGGAGGGAGGGCTGGGCTCAAGGAGGAATGAGGACATATTGTCGCCCAACACATGAAAGACGACGGACTGAAGAAGAGTGATAGTGATGGGCCATGACTTTGACGAAGTGGACACGTCGAGACCACCAAGTTTAGCAGAATGCATTCCCATTCTTCCTCAACCCATTCAGAACGTTCTTCAAGGTCAGATCCTCTCTGATTGAGAGCCTGTCCTCGCTCATCACATTCTCTTCCTTCTCCTCCACCTCCCTCTCTCTCCGCTCAACCGCCATCTCCCTCTCCTCTACCTCTTTCTCCCTCCGCCCAACCGCCTCCTCACATCGCCCCAATGCCTCCTCACAATACCCAACAACCCCCTGCACCTTCCCCAACCCTCTCCTCCAGCCCCTCAATCCTCTCCTGTCTAGCCGCCAGTCCGAGCTCACATTGGTCGAGGGCTTCTTGGCAGGTTGCAAATGTCACAAGGAGGTCGTGTTCTGTTGAGTCTTGTTCTGTTCTGCGCAGGCTCAGATCCAGAGCTGAACGATCATCAACATCCCCAGACCCTACTGCTGATGGTCGTTGCCCACCACAAATAGCCGCCAGCCTGAGTTCACGTGGGTCTAGTGCTTCTTGTCAGGTTGCGAGTGTTGCAAGGAGGTCGGGTTCTGTTGTGTGCGAGTGCGAGTCCAGGGTAGAGTGCGGGCCCAGATCCAGAGCTGAAGGATCATCGACATCTCCTTGTACTTTGTCAACAGCTGCTGGAACAAGTGGCTGGCATTGAGAAATCGGAGTAGGGTGGACATGAGGGTCTGAATGAGAATACATTAGCAAAAGCACCAGACAGAGGAAAAGAAGGAAGCTGACCAGACGTAACCGTGGAATTGGGGTTCTCCGATGTTGAGGGCCTGTCACGACAAGTGATAAGTAGCTTTGGCTCAGGTGCAGAGGAACCTGGAAGGCAAGTCAGTAGGGTCTTTTTGAGTGGAGACCTCCGTTTCTTCTGTAGCTCTTGTCAGAATAAACGAGATTGAAAAAACAACATGAAGGCTCTTACTGAAGAACGCGGTTCCCAAATAGAATCCGAGTTGTCCATCTCACTATCATCGATGTAGTCGTGGTCATCATGATCATCGTCATCTTCATCTTCATCATGATGATCAAGCTCGTCTTCCAAACTTCCAATTGGGCAACGGCGATAAGCTTGAAAGCACATTCAGCATCAGTCGAAAGGTGGTGAAAGGGGGGTGACTTTACCTGGGCGACGAGCCGGTGTCATAGTAAAAAGACCGCAATCTGGAGAGGTCGTTAAAGGCTGGGAGCCGTGATCAACAGGCGGTGGTTTCCAACCCCTTTGGGGTTGCTCGCTGCCTTCCGAGGCTTCATCAAAGGTTGGGAGCTACGAGCCGGTGGTCTCATAGAAGGTCGTGAACCAAGAATAAAAGGTGCAATCACTTGTTGAAATCCAGGACCCCAGGGTTTTACTGCCTGAGCATTACAATCCGTGGGAGGATCTGGGGGAGTCTTGGAAATTCCATGTTGAGCAGATGCGTTTTGGGTGTTAAGCAATGTCCCTCCGCTCCCCTGCGTTGTGACATGTTGAATACCCTTGGAAGGCAGAATCAGCGAAACAACTTACCAGAAGAACATTCAAATCCGAGTCCGAGTCATCCAAGATCTCAATAAAGAACCTCTCAACATTCTGGGTATTGCTGAGGTGTTGCCTTTGATTCTAGAGCGTATGGTGTCCACGATCAGATAGACCGTCGTGTAGTGTTGGGTGGTCAATGAAGCCTTTGTGACTTTTTGTTACGCCTTCGTCATCGTTGGCAATCCAGCGGGGTTCAGGGTATAGTCTGCCATAGATATACCAACCCGTCACATAGATGGACGCACAGAAGAGGGAGGCGATGATGAAGATGATGGTGAAAAGGAGGATGAAATCTACTGGGTGAACTGCCGCCAATGGCATGGCAGGAAGGCAATCGTTCTGTAGATAAGAAATGGGTGGTGGTACAGTGGGGAGGGATAGAAAGGATGTATTTTGAAATCATAGCTGTATAAAAGGGAAAACAAGTCAAAGAAAGAGATTGTCAAAGGGAGGACGCGATCCTTACGTAAGCCGTTCAGGACCCGTGATCCAATGGTCAAGTGCTTCGTTTTCCCCATGTCCTTGCAAGCATACTATGCAGCTGAGCGTCCAATGTCCCATTCCCCATGATGTTATTAGGAAGAAGTCCACGCTTGAGCAATGGGATCAGGGAAAGCAAGCGGCCTACCCAACGATGGCTAGCATCTTGGAGGTTAGTACCTGTTCGGTAGGATCAGACTACTCAGTATCTCACCCCAATAGATGAATTTCCTCAAAGCAGACGTGGGGCCAAACAGCAACACAAAGGGCATCTAACGGCAACGTCAGAGACATGTTTGAGCCGTAATTCTGTGTCAAGTCTATCGGTACTTGGAGAACTAGAAGCGAAGGGGGTACATACGTCGAAAAGAGCTAGCATCGTTTCCCTTTGGAAGTCGCAGAAGTGCACGATGGCTGTCGTAGTACCAGCAGCTGGAGACAACGCCCTGCTGGAAAGACATTGAAAAGTTGGGCAAGAAAGGCGGAGGACCCTGTTCATGCAATGTCAACGGGAAATGGTAGGGACATTTGAAGTGATGTTCTTGACGTCCTTGATATCAGTAGACGATTGACCTTTGGATGGAGAAACGACGATCCCGATGCCCTGTTGAATCGTCAGTGAAGGTAGAAAAGATTTGAGTTCGCAAGTTGATTGACCTTCAATAGGTCTTGACAAACTCATGCAAGTTGACAAGAATCGTCAGGAGGTTCAACATGAAGGGTCCCATCATCTTTGATCTGGGAAGGTGGTGGAAGGAGCTATTCGAACAAAGCGGAGAATGCTCTAGAAGATGATGGTAAGGACTCTATGGAGAAGAAAGAGGAGATTTCGTGAGCTTATGCCGTCATTGAGAAGAAACAACCTCTCCAGCTGAGAAGCATGTTGTGCTGGCCAATGACTTCGATGGCAGGAAGCATCTCCTTTTGGTCCTCCGAATCTGCTTGAACTTCTGCCAGTGGACAGTCGACGTTTAAAAAACAGGTAGGGCCACTCCCTGAGGCTCTGCGAACAGCGTGAAGGATCCTCGCACAACAAGACCCGGTCGTCAAACACCAAAATCGTAGTACAGGCTGTCCCATCCTGCGACATGCAGAATTATCGGAGTACAAGTTGGTAGTGTTGCAATGGCGAGCTTTTTTTTTCATCGTTGAGCAGAGTTTCATCCAATGCCTAAACATTCATGAGAGGTGAGGGTGCGAGCATGTTATAAGGTACGCACAGATGGTCCTATTAGATCGAAGAATGGATGAGAAGAAATTTGGACAAAGCCATGGGGTATATAGTTGGCTGGGACATATTGAGAAACTTTGCCGTCATGACGTGGCGAAGACCTGTTCGCCATGGACCTCTTCAAGCGGTATGGTTTGGGAGACGGCGCCTTGTTTATTGGTAGACTCAAAGGACACAACATCGAAGTCAGATATAAAGTGGAATAGAGGCGAGCCGCACTCAGATATGGTTGGGCGATTGGATTTACTGAACGAGGTATGGCATTGTAAGCAAACATATTGTCAGATAGGAAGTACTTACGATGATGGGGCCTGTGTAACGACCTTAGTTGCTGTAGGTGTTGGTCAGGTAGAATATGAGCGCACTGCGTTCAACATGAACACCTCAGCGCGCCATCAGAACTGTATCGCTAACCTTTATTTTCACCTCTCTCCCATATGATCATGGCTCCTCATAACTTGCGGTCTGGTATTTTTCCAAGCTGAGAGCTTGAGAGGCCAGTACATGCGCTGAATGGAGATAGGGCAGAGCTACCTGGTCAACTGGAGACGTGCTCTGGCGACGTGCTGCCAGTGTGTGAGCGTGGTAGTATGGACTGGTGAGGAAGAAGAGCAGAAAAGGATGACTGTGATGTTGTTTTATGGCGTAGGGGTGTGTGTTTGGTTTTACTGTGTTTCATGAGGGTTTGGAGATGACGATGGAAATAGGGTCCTTGGTGGGTGAGCTGGTGCGGGGGAATAAAAAGGTGGATGTGGAGGATGTGCGGGATCGACTCAGACGGCGGTGGTTGTGAATCTGATGTCAAGACTCAATGCCATGGTTTTGATTTGCGATTCGTTACACTGACCAAGTTCAACTTCAAGTTGTTGTGATCAGTGCTCACTGTCACGTTGTTCACATCCTCTTTGCGCCATGACATCAACATGTATGTACAGTGGGGAGCGGCAACCGTGCCAATAAAATCATGCTGTTTGGTTCTGTTTGTCTCATGCCAAATAGTCGAATTCAGTGGTCGACGACTGTTATTTCACTTTACAGCTGAAAGCAGAACGATAGGCCACGGCAGATCGACACATGTTCAGGGCTCCCAAAATTTCAAGCGACATGATGGCTGGGGCTGCTGAGTTCTCACAACGTGTTAAATTTCAACCTCCGAATTGATGTCACGCTAGTACCACAATAAAAGTTGAGAGTCCGCCCTATGTATGTGTTGATCTGGCATGGCCTATTGTTCTGCTTTCAGCTGTAATTGATACATAGGGACCAATTTACAAGTCTATATTGTTTGTGGTGATATATAATATACTATTATGATTGAATTTGGTAGCCAAGTTCTATATCTGTGTCACTATACATGTCAGATGCATTTTGCTCTGGAATGTAGCCTTCCTATTCACTCCCCACATTGAGTTGAGCTTCAAGCTCCTGCTGGTTTGAGCTTTAGACATTCATATTGTGTTCCAATTTGGTTCTGGTCTGTTTTCCAAGTTGTCAGAGTGAATGTTGCGAAGGTTTGTCATTGACTGGGAAGTTTGCAACGTCGATCGTGACTTCCAGCCCAGTTTCCAAGCCTCTTTGCCCATGATATAAGATACTTGTGGTTTACAAGTCAATATATGCAGAGGTAGCGACGATAATGCATTGCTGACACCAATAGTCGCGCTTTGGTCGCACTTCAGTTACTTTCTTTATTGCAACACATGATCATCGCATCTTACCATGCCATTCCCGCGTCGTGGATTGCTACCTCATCTGTAGAGGTATTCTTTCAAATTTTGGCAGGCACAAACTTCTGGAGCATAGGATGGATTTGTTCGGGACAGAATTTTATAAAGGGGTTTGGAAGGCTTGAATTAAGATATTAACTGATGGAATATTTGTATTTTTGAGCTAAATTGTATACAAGCACCTTTACTTATGCTCCACCTACAGATATCCACACTTAAATTGGCAATCTACTGTTGTGTCAAAGTAAATATGAGCAGTTGAGACGATTGACCATTTTTTGATCAGGTCTTTGGTGATGGGAAAATATGGCAGAGTTGAAAATTTGGCAGTGGGTTGCCGCTCCCGATGTACAGTAGAAGTTCTCATAATGCATAATGCTGGGAAGGGCCAATTTCCAATGCATTATTAGATTTATGTCAGTGTAGATAGGTGTAACAAAATGTGACTGTGACATATTGTGTGACTCTAGTGTGACTCTCTGCTGGTTCAGCGATGTCTGCCTTGCCTTCACTGTCTCCACCCTCCTCAATTGGATTTGGAACACCCTCAGGCTTTGAGAGAGGTCTAGAGAGGTCTATTTGTCTTCATATTTGAGAGAGAGGCATTCCACTTTCTCACTTAAACTCCTCAACTCACATATTCTGATGTCCTCCTCCTTCTCGTCATCAGACTCAAACTCCTTGAACATGTCTGAGACAAATACTTAACATATACTGACAGCAAAATTTCTAGCAAAAGATTGATTAGATAGCACTCAATCATGGTCTCCCCAAGATAAAGGACTTATCTCAAATCTTCTACAAAATAATCACTTAAATTATTGTCAGTGTTGCCTAGATACCCAAAATATTCTATCTCATACTGCATATTTGCCCTCAAAATGTTATGCATTATGCGATATGCGAAACCCAAGACTAACCAACATGGGAAGAGCCCAAATGTGATGCTTACAGCAAAATGCAAAAACGTAGACACCTCTCCAAAATTTCCAGACTGCGCCTCACCTTGTACAAACAACCGCTTTAGGAAATGAGTGGGCGTGAGTGATGCAAGCACTCTGTTCTCGCTCCACCACTCCACTTCGTGTATTCGCTAGCGCCTCATTTATGTCATTTCCCTGCATTTCAGTGTCAACCCTCATAAACATGGGATGGCTATCGAATGTATAAAGAGTGCGGACACTGGTACAGGTCAGTATCACTCATGGATAATAACAACACTTACCACAATAATCAATGCCGACAGCGGCAAATGGCAGCCTACTTGTTGGGGATGGGGCTAGTGTTTGAAAGTCCGGTTCGGTCCGGTTTTTTGATGCCCAGGGGCGTTAACCGTAACCGTAACCGGTCTGCCTTTTCCCCAGAAGTCAAAAGACCAGACCGGACCGCAAAAAGACCGCAGACCGCGGTTTTTTGCGGTCTATAGACCGGTTTCGGTCTGCATCGGTTTTAACCGGTTTATGACCGGTCTTTAGGCCAATATTTTAAAATTATGAATCTGTAAATTTATTAACATCTCTAATAGCTTCAAAACGAGCCCAAGAACGTTAAATTCCATTAGGAATTGGTGCTTCTATAAAATAAGTCTGGTACATCTATTATTCCCAAAAGTAATTTACATTTTAATTCATATCTCTCTCGTTTTTTTACCAAATCGTACGTTCTTGGGTGCGTTTTAAAGGGTATTTAAGGGGCTACAAAAGACCGGTCCAAACCGGTTAAGACCGGTTCACGTTAACCGGTCTTTTTGCGGTCTTTACATTTCAAAAATAAAAGACCGTAACCGCAGGTCCGGTCTTTTGCGGTCTTGGTCCGGTCTGGTTATGGTCTTTTTCCAGTCACGAGACCGGACTTCCAAACACTAGATGGGGCCTCCACCTCCGCCACAGCCACAGGAAATTGCTGTTGCAATAACCAACCATCTGCTTGACCACCAAGACAACATCGATCCCCAACTACTCATGCACGAAATCGGTATGTTGGCTACATGTATTTCTCTTGGATGGTGCTGATAGGTTTGACAGACCGTGTCGTCGTTCGCATCCCAGTGAATGACAAGTTTACAAAGGATATTGACATCCCTGTTGATATTCCTTATAATGATTTTGTCAGTCGTGTTTGCGCTTCAATGAATCTAAATCCTGCAACTGCCGAGCTCGGCTGGAAGTCTATCGACGATGCGAAACGCGATCCCGCTAGACAACTCACCACTGAGAACGACCTTCA
The DNA here is from genome assembly GCF_000143565.1 of Laccaria bicolor S238N-H82. Lineage (NCBI taxonomy): Eukaryota > Fungi > Basidiomycota > Agaricomycetes > Agaricales > Hydnangiaceae > Laccaria > Laccaria bicolor. Next base: position 887,438 of record NW_001889886.1, read on the forward strand.
AGATGCCTTTCACGTGCTTGTAAAGGCTAAGAAGAATACTAGAAGGGAGAAAGAAGTTGCAATGCAGATGGTTCATTTGGTACGTCCTGGTATTTCTATATTCTCTTCTTAGCTGATGGTCATTTACCCAGAATCCTGTGGCTCCCAAGCCTGCGAAGAAGAAGACCGATGGCAACAAAGCCACTGATTTCGCGTATGGCGAAGAACTTTGTATCATGAAGGGGAAGCTCAAGTGTGAGCAGCACAATGGCCCCAACAGGTGGTGCTATGTCAGTTCGAATGATCCTGCGGACCATGTCAAGCTCGGTCTCGAAGAGGTGACCCTCTGGGCTCGAAAACTTGTGAGTCTCCATGTCAGTTTCACTATACTAGCTAATATTGTTACAGAAAGACGACCTGACCCTCGATCGTGCATGTGTCCTTCCGCCAAATTGCCTCTCCCTTGATAAGCTCCGTGAACGTGCCACTAAGCACGCAAATAACAAGACTGCAACAAACACCGCCCTTGGTCCGGCCGTCCATGTTCACAACCACTTTACGAACCCCGTCGACCCAGCTGGGTTGCCAACTCCATCACGTCGATCCAAACGCGCACGTTCCTCTACACCAGACTCTTCCGATGATAGCATGGACATCGAATCCCTTCCACTCACTGAGGTTCTTGCTGATCTCAACACGAAATATCCCAAGCTCCACTTCGATCAGTATGAAGCCATTTTGGAAAAGCACGGCATCGTCTATGCGGAGAGTGTTGGTGAATTTTCGAAAGACTTTTTTGTCAGACTGGGGATGGCTGAGGGTGCTGTCGGGCCTTTCTTGAAGGGGACCAGGAAAGCTCTGCTTCGTGAAAAGAGGGATAGCAAGCAGGCGAGGATAGATGATAAAGAGAATGAAATGTCATGATTAGAAAGTGTTGAACTCTGATCTATACAACATAGCCACAATCTCGATACCATCCTGTAATATTATCTGGAGTCATTGACTCGAATACTGCATCCCATAGCATTGCCTGGGGATTGCACATTGCATCCCCTGACAGTTCACCTAACATGTAATCTCGATTCCGCCGAATCCATGCCTTCATCATGGAGAATCCCTCCTCAATTGGACTAAAGTCAGGGGAGTATGGCGGAAGATATCGGAGTCGTCTTCCTCTGCGAAAATACAATCATGTTGAAAAATAATCAAATCATGAGCACTTACCGTCCCTCAACCATCTCGCGAAGCTCATCAAAATGATGTACACTTGCATTGTCAAGAACCAGCACTGAGTTTTTCTGTGGATATGGGTTCATTTTGTCAAGAAGGACATCAACAAATGTTCTGAATTCCTCAGCTGTCCAGGAGGATGTAAGAATGTCGAGATGTAGAACTCCATCAAGGGAGATAGCGGGAAGAATAGAATATCTGTTGGAAGAATCAATAACTTTTGGTCAGTCTCCATGTGGAATTGAAATGATTAGTACTGATATACTTTTGTCCCCTCACAAAAAAGTCATGTCTCCGTGCTCGACCTCCTCTAGGCCCCCACACTTTTAGCCTGTTGGTTGTCAAACGATTGCAAGCAGCTTCGTCAAGGAATACTAAAGTCTCAGGTGGGTAGTTTTCACCAATGTCTGCTTGATACTCGAGCCAGACCTCCTCGTTGTGTTCCCTCACTGGGCATGTTATATTCATCCTCGTAAAACCACGTCGATGTAATGCACGTGTGATAGTACTTGTGTCCACCTCGACATCATATGCTATAAAGAGTGCATGCTGCAACTCTCTTGCATATATGTCAGGCTGTTTCTCAACCAAGCTTTCAAGATACACCACTATTTGGGCCAGATGTGGAAGCAACCTAGAGCACGCAGCATGTCCACTATATTTTCCCACATTGTCACCAGTGTGGCGGATGCTGGCCACCAGCTCAAAATCGAACTAATAGGGGTCTGGTTCCAGGCTAGCTGGAATAGACGTGTCGGGTCCAGCCCATTCCCAGCTGACCATCCTGGCTATCATCCTTGTGGGTGGTTATGTAGAGGGGATATGTATTATAGTATGGCCACAATGTATTCAACCACCCGAAAATCCCATTCAAATCCCCACCTCAATCCAAGCACATAGTTTAGAAAGATTTATGATATTTTTTACTCATAACAATGATGGGGATAATTCATATACAATTGGTCAATACTACTACTGCTACTGGAGAGGCTAGTTATATGCTATTGCTTACCCCCCAATGGCTCCCTTCCCTGCTATCATGGTACTCTCTCCCATGTGCCCCCTTTGTTGACTGGTGGTGGAGGTGACATGACAGCGAGTAGTTAGCGACATGAGGGGTGAAGTAGTCTAGAGAGGGAATGTACACATTAGCAGGTAGACTGTAGACATCATAGGTTGACGTTGGCGACTTACTGCAACAGGGTTTGGACAAATGAAACAGTGAGGGCAGGCTAGTGTTTGAAAGTTAGGTTAGTTAACCGGAAAATAACCAGACCTAACTGCAACACTAACCTAACCGCAGTTAGGGTTAGTTGATTTCGAAAATAGAATAACCGGTTATTTTGCGGTTAACTAACCGTTAAATAACCGGTTATAACCAACCCTATTATACACCTTCAAAACGCACTTGAGAACATCGAAAACGCTTAAAATTTGACTAAGTTACGGTCAAATCTCTAAAATATCACTCAAATGTGTAGACTTTCAAGGATAATTGCATAAATATGTCAATTCTTCACCGATTTTAGCGTTCTTGGGCTCGTTTTAAAGCTAGAATATGCAGAAATAATATCTATCAAGATACATATGAGCATATTTGCCTTGTTATAACCAATTCTTTATTTTTCGGTCCTAACCGGTTAGTAACTGCAAATAACTGACCGTAACCGGTTAGTTGCGGTCCGGTTAGGTTATTTTAGGTTTCGGGACAAAGGCTAACCGGTCTTGGTCTCGGTTAGAGCCCCTGGGCACCCAATAACTGGACCTAACCGGACTTTCGAACACTAGGGCAGGCAGCCCCCGATAGGCGGTGCCAGTGAGCACTTACTTACCAAGCAAGGGAGCCTGACGTGATAGGCGAGGGGACATCGACCATGATGCCGGGGTTGGTCAACAGGGTGTCGACGTGGCAGCAAGTTCGCGTCCGTGGCTGGTTGGTGTGGTGTTGTTGCTGGCAACGCTCGACCCCCTCCAAACTTTTCCAGTCATATGTGTTGGGTGTTGGTGTGGAGCTGGAGACGGTGGAGAGGCATGACGTAGTCGATAACGATGGTGGCAGCAGCAAAGACGTGTGATTGTGGTGAGGTTGTAGCTTGACAAGGGAGGCAATGGGGTTGATGACAAGAGTTTGCACCCTTTTTGAAGCTGCGGAGTACGCTGAGTATGAACATATTTCCCACACTCTTCATCAAGTGTCACTGTGTTTCGCTAAAGTTGTTCCGAAGGTGATATGAGAAAATATAAATTTAATGGTTTAAGAGGTGCTAGATACTATGCACTTCATAAAACGTGGTACTTTAGTGAGAAATGTGGAGGTATCATAATTTGTGGGCGACGCTGTTGAACAGCTTTAGACGAGAGCTGGTGTCCACAAAGTAAACTCCTAGCTACCAGGTGAGATCCGGCAGGCTGCCCAACAGCTGTCAATTGGATAGCCGACAGGGGAGAGGTTTGATGCCGATCAGGAATTTCGGCATTCTGCCATCACCCTGGGGCCCAAATGGCGGTGTACTAGTACTCACTCACTGATTAGACGTAAGACTTCTAGTGCAAGTGATAAAATTTGTAACACACCCAAGGGGGTGGCGGAATGTGGAAAAGAGACCAACACTCGTTATTTTTTTTTCAGGGTTCTGCCTGACACCCCCCCACCATTACCTTCCTAATGAAGTATGTTTTTTCCACACTCATGTTTTTCTTTTTTTTTGAATTCAAAATATTTCCATGTAACAAGTCAACTACGCACAGGCGGTTGGCCGTAAACTAAGTTTAAGCTAAGTCGAGTCCACTGAAGATGCATATAACAGGCCTGTGCTAGCATGATATTGAAAAAACTTGTTTAAAGACGGATCATCCTGGGTAAGTAGCTACACTGACGGCTACTGACAGTACAGAATGAGAGGGCATTTCTTCATTACTGTGCATGTGATAAATCTTCAAAAGTGACTCTTTAATGTGTAGGCCGAGAAAGAAAGTGAAGCGTCCGAGTGGTGTAACTCATTCAGAGAAGGAAGAGGCACTTGGCCTGGGGCGGCATGGGGAGTGTAGGGTGTGTCAACGTAGGTGATAGTACTCTTGGTTTGGACCGTCCGTGTCCGAAGCTGGAATGTTGCTGCCCTTCAAAATCTAAATTGATGGGGTGTCACTTTTTTTTTTCGGCCTTTGGCCGGACACCCCCCCCTCCTACCCTTGGTGCGGGATCCACGTCCCGCTACCCCCTTGAACACACCGACACTTCTAATGATGACAAGCTCCGTGGCCTTCCATGCACCAAAGATCTCCTGACCACGTCTCCAGTATCTCTCCATGTACTTCGAATCCTACACACAGTCCTCTTGCAAATTCCGGTTGCGCTCACAATCTCTTTGACCATCACTCCACAAAGCGACATTGTCAAAATCAGCCGTTTTTGTTCAGCAGATATAAAGCGGTAGTTCCCCGGCATCTTTGAAGATGGACGAAGAGAAATGATATTGAATGCACCATTTGATTATAGGAGTACTTATATATAGTGCCATGAAGTCACCAGTCACTGACGCGCGCGGCGGGGTTGCACCAAATGCGGTTGTTTGTACAAGGCAAGGGGCAATCTGGAAATTTTGGAGAGGTGTCTACGTTTTTGCATTTTGCTGTAATGAGAATTATGCATGCATAGATCATGCACTATGAGAACTTCTACTGTACCTGCCAACGACCTCTCCCTGACTGGAGAGGCGCCCGTGTGCCTGACTAGATAACAACCATCGTAAGGTTCGCAAGGCCCGTTGAACAGCCATGGAATTTCATGGGCATGCATCTGCAAAAAGTTTGAAAGCTATATAGGTCTACGAGACCTAAATAGCTTCGTTAGGTAATTAGGTTGACCCCCGATATATAGGTACCAGTAGGCACCACATCTGTTATGTATGTCGTCGTAGGTGGTCCTAGGTTGATAGGCAGTAGACTACTTAAGCTAGGTAGGTCACCGTAGCACCAATTAGAAGAGACGAAATAGGAGAAATGTTTTATTGGGTATTGGGATACACTAGGCTAGTAGCAGGCTGCACATCAATCCTCCTCTTCCGACAACACCAGACCTTCCCATTCCTTCTTTGCTGCCTCTACCTCATCTTCGGTGACCCTAGCAGCTTGAATAACTTGAGGTGCATCATCAGCCTTGGCATGTTTTCTAACGTTGTTAGAATTTGTACCAAAACTGAAATGTAAAAAGAACGTACTTCGCCATTTTGAGCAGATGCTTACGCAAACGCGAAATGATGTTCGCATCCTTCGTCTTCTCAGCGAAGTCCTCAAGTCGTTTGAGGTGAGCAATGAACTTGTTCTTGTAGGTCGCAGCTGAAAACTGGACATCGACATGTTCTCCTGTTTGCCACTCGTCGAGGCAATTGTCAATCTAGATGCTGAGTGAGATGAAGGAAGAAAAAAAGTGTAATGAACTGCATACCACAGTGAGGACCAGTGCTAGAGTAACCAAAGAGAGCTCCTCGTTCTCCGAGAACTCTGGGTTCACGATGCCGTCGTCTGTTTTGTGCTTGAAATACATCTTGTTGACAATCGTTTGAATGATGGGATGACGGTATAATCCAGTGCGATCAGCCAGATTCTATAAAAAAGATGTTGTAGTCATATGAAGGAATCAAAAAATGTAGAACGTGCCTTGTACGCAAAGCCGATGCGGTCTTGCAAATCCTCGACAAGATTGCGGTTGTCGCGCTTGGCATTCGTGGGACTGATCCCATAGGCAGCCTCGACGAGAGGGCGTGCAAGCGTTTTCAGCTGCCCTCGGGCTTGGGAGGCACGCGCCGTGATCTAGGTCCAATATCAATGGCAGTAGATATGAGGAGAATGGTACCCACCAATTTCATTATGTCATGATCAAACTCTATGCGGATTCCCCGACCATTGCAAGCCTCGACCCAAGCCGCCACTGCCGCCTCGCGATCTTCAACACGATCAGGGTAGGGTTCGACAGCTCCAATCTGAGCGCGATAGATAGAAATGGCTTCTTCAACGACGGACTTGGTCACGTCATCGAAGTCTGAGGCGCGAACGCGGCCTCATGTTCCTGAAAACTCTGACTTCGGTCGTTTGATTATGACCGTTGTCTCAGCGGCTGGGGTAGTCGGAGGTTCCTTCCGGATGCGTGGGTTTGGGGTAGAGACCTATGCTTTGTTAGTGATGGTACAAGAAAGGAGGTCAACAACGTAGTGACCTTTGACTGGGTGCTGTTGGGCTTTGGCCTATGAGTTATCGCCGGTGGGGAAAGGCTTGACTTTGGAAAGTTCTTCAATGCAGGATGTGCATTTGGGTATATGTGGCATGTCGGTTCTGGGTACTCTACACCGGCTGTGTGGGTCCCAAATTCATCATCGCTATCTAAAAGTAACAATTTCGTCGGATGTAAGTTTTTGTATAAGCATGATGACTTATGCTCAGCATCCTCCACTACAAACTCACGCTGATAGTAGGTTCCGTCACCAGCCATATAAAAGGATTGGGAGCGGGGGCTGTAGGGACCAGGGCCGCGATGTGGAGCTGACTCGGCAGCTTGAAAAGGTTGCTGTTGAGGTGTAAGAGGTGGTGGTGCTGATCCATTAGGCCCAATCATCACAGGAGGCCGAGCCTGACCAGTGACACGTCTGATTAATTTGGGTGGCTGTTTGTTGGCCTCGTTGCTGTGGACTTGGAGCTGCATGGACAATGAAAAAAGGCTAGGTTAAACAGGTTTAACAACGTACTGGTGTAGCATTCAAATTTTCCTTTTCCTGGTCCACCCGATGAACAAGGGTACGTCCGTTTCGGACAGATGTTTTGATGATTGGTGCCAGCGTAACAGCGGTGAACTAGATAAATAAGATGTCGAAGATCAACGTCTTGAAAGAAATGAAAGAAAGAAATATACTCCATTTCCCGCTGAGGCAGGATGATCTTCATCTTCGGATTCAGGGCCCATCTCTTCATCAACATCGCCTGACAATGAATCACGCGCATGAACCGGTAACTTTTGAAAGCCCATGATTTCTTCTTGGGCTTGATGAGCTCGAAGCGCCTGGGTATAGGCCTTGTCCTGGGCTACAACTTGCTTCTGGACTTTTTCCGTGACTAAATGTGAAGTCAGTCATGTAATGGTGTAATATATGAATGAAGAAACTGACCTATTTGTTGTTGCTTTGCAGACAGCGTACGCTGGCGGCCTGACGACGTTGGTTCCACTTCAATTGGAACAGCAGCAGTAGCCTTGAGGGTAGATGTGCGGGTAGAACGAGCCATGGCTGAACAAAAAAAATGAGCGAAAGGCTGCAAAGAGTGTGAGAGGGGGATAAAAAATGGTACACAGAAGTTCAAATGATGGACATGGCGGTTAAATAGTCGGCCAATGTGGCGGTGTCTCTTTTTTCGTAGATCAACAAAACTTTAGGAGCAGACGCGTCAGTAACGTGACAAATGGGGAGTGCGTATGAAAGCGGATGGTCATATGAGACATGATGTTGATCGGGTTGAAACGGCTGGTGAAAAAATTGGTTATTGAATTTTCGTTGAAATTTTTACGACATTACCTTTCATCTGACAAACTCAGCCATGGCATCCAAAGCTGAAGGGACTGCTCGGTGTGGCTTCTGTGGAAAGACCTTGCCGAACACTTCAGCACTGAACAAACATATCAAACGAACTATTACCTGCAACAAAGCCTCGCATCAGGAGTTTGGAACCTATGTTGCCAATATCTGGAACGCACCTCAAGCACCTGCCACAGGCCCATCTGGATTTTCTTCGGAGCCTGCCCCTGAAATGGTTGGACCACCTATACCAATTGAAGGCGAATCTGAAACATCTGAACCCGATGATCAGTCTGATCAAGGTCTTGAGGCCAGTCTTGACATACCTGAACCTCCAGCATCCCCTCCTCCTCCTCCTCCTCCTCCTCCACACACTCCATCCACGACCCGTACTACCAATGAAGAGATTCCAGATCAGGATACCTATCCTGAGTCCCACGTTGAGGATTTTCCTGAAGAAAGAAAAGCCGGGGCTGGCTGGGGTTACGGTGTCCCACTTTTTGAACGCATTCGGCGTGAGCAGGAGGAGGGCGGCAGCTCACGGTGGGGAAAGCTTCCTATTGTACGTGATTGCTTTCACTGACAGCTGTCCCTGTGTTTACTAATGGAGTGTCAAAAATAGACAACCAATCGAATGAAGCCCTCTTACAACAATAACCGTAATTTTCTCAAGAAAGTTGATGCCCTGCCGACACAAGGGGCCACATGGACATGCGACATTGTAACAGCGCCAGGAGATCGAACCGATGAAGATGGAAAGCCAATGCCACCAGAAAAGCTTGAGCTGTGGAGGCGGGATCCTGTGGATTGTGTAAAGGAGTTGATGAGTAACCCTGCTTTTAAAACAGTGCTGAAGTATGCACCTGAGCGAGTGTACCGTGATAAGGAGGGGAATATACGTGTCTATGACGAGATGTGGACTGGTGATTGGTGGTGGGACACACAAGTACGTTACCCTTATATCGCCAGACAACCATGGGCTAATTCCGGCAACAGTGGAAGCTTGATGTGGGGGCAACAATCGCCGCTCTGATTCTCTCTTCAGACAAGACTCAATTAACCCAGTTTCGGGGTGACAAGAAAGCATGGCCTGTTTACCTTACAATTGGAAACATTGAGAAAGAGAAGCGTCGCAAACCCTCAGCCCATGCCACCGTCCTTATCGGGTATTTACCAGTCGCGAAGTTGGACAATTACACTGAAGCGACGCGTTCTCAAGAGGGTTATCGACTTTTCCATTTCTGCATGGAGAAACTGTTAGCACCGCTCGTCAAAGCTGGGGAAGAGGGTGTCAACATTACCTGTGCAGACGGCATTGTTCGTCGGGTCTTCCCAATCCTTGCTTCATATGTTGCAGATTTTCCGGAGCAGTGTCTCGTCGCATGCTGCAAAGAGAGTTACTGCCCCAAGTGCCGAGTGGAACCAAAAGACCAAGGGGAGATGGTGGACTCCTTGCTACAAGAACAAGAACGTAGCAAGACTATTTTGAGTCACAAGAAGAGTGGGCAACGTGTGGCTGCTTACGATAATGAGGGATTTCGCCCTGTATGGAAGCCATTTTGGGCCAACCTTCCTCATGTCAATATCTTCACATGTTTCACACCTGACATCCTTCACCAGCTTCAAAAGGGAGTCTTTAAGGACTAGTGCTTGGAAGTTAGGTTAATTAACTGGAAAATAACCGAGACCAGACCGGACCTAACCGCAAAAAAACCGGACCGCGGTTAGTGGTTAGTCAATTCTGGAAATGAAATAACCGGTTATTTTGCGGTTAACTAACCGTTAAAAAACCGGTTATGACCGGTTACAACCGACCCTATTTTACCCCTTCAAAACGCATCTAAAAGCATGAGAAACGCTAAAAATCTGACAGAGTTATGGTCAAATCTCTAAATTATTGGCTAAAATAATAGGCTTTCAAGAACATTATTATAAAATTGTCAATTCTTCACCGAATTTAGCGTTCTTGGGCTTGTTTTAAAGCTACGACGCATGGCAATAATGTTTACTGCAAGGAATATGAGAAATATACGCCGTTTTAATCGATTTTCTATTTTTTCGGTCCTAACCGGTTAGTAACTGCAACTAACCGGTTTTCATCGGTTATCTTCGGTCCAGTTAGGTTATTTTGGGTCTGGGAACGAACCCTAACCGGTCTCGGTCTCGGTTAGAGCCCCTGGGCACCCAATAACCTAACCTAACCGGACTTTCAAACACTATTAAGGACCATCTAGTCAGCTGGTGTGTTGAGCTAGCAGGCAAACACGAGATAGACGCACGTTTTCGCAGTATGCCTGGTTACCCAGGCCTTCGACACTTCAAAAACGGGATCTCCCATGTATCCCAGTGGACAGGGCGAGAGCACAAGGACATGCAACGTGTCTTCGTCGGTTTGCTTGTCGGTGCAGTACAGCCTGCCGTTTTGCGGACTGCGCGCGCAGCTATCGATTTCATCTACTATTCACAACTGCACGTACATACCTCAACAACACTCGATGCACTTCAAGACGCACTGAAGATCTTCCATGAGAATAAGGACATCTTCATTCGCGAGGGCGTCCGCGAGCACTTCAATATTCCGAAACTCCATCAAATGTTGCATTACTGTGAAGCGATCAAGTCTCGTGGTGCCGCTGACGGTTACAACACGGAGTCGCCAGAGCGTCTTCATATCGATTTTGCAAAGGAAGCATACAGAGCAAGTAATGGGCGGGATTATGAGGAACAGATGGTGAAGTGGCTTGGGCGCCAGGAAGCAGTTGCGAGGTTTAGGGCATACCTCGATTGGTCACTGAGGCGTGATGCTGAGTCCGACGTTGACAGTGACAGTGATGCTAACACTGACAGCGACGTGATCAACGAACCTTTGGCAGCCACCTCCCCAGCCGCTACCACAGCTGGTCTGCCCTTCACTCATCACCTACCCGTTCAACCCGGGTTTCCTCTCACAAACATTGATACACTCACCACTCGCTTCTTCGCCGTCAACTTCATTTCTGCACTCACAAAGGTCATCCGTCGTGCCTACCCCGCACCTGCCCAGCCGCTACTTCCAAACGCTACCGACAAATTTAACGTATATAAGCGCCTATCCATTCACTTGCCCAATCTCGCGGCTGTTGGACGCTTCAAGGCAACTCAGCGTGCCCGTGCAACACCGTTGATTCCAGGCCGTAAAAAGGACTCCCCAGCCAACTTCGACACGGTTCTGATTAGAAGTGGGAGTGAACTAGGGAATCAGGTTACAAGAGGTACCTGCCTCAAAGGTGTGTCACACCAGCTCCCTGCTCATACTCATTGATTTGATATTATCATTCAGGACTTCGAGTGGCCCAGGTACGCGTGATCTTCGCACTGCCTGACCACCTTCGGGGGCGTGAACTTCCCAAGTATCACGCGTACGTTGAATGGTTCAATCCACTCCGTGCGCCTGACCCCGATTCCCTCCTTCACTCTGTCACCCGTTCCTACCAGCATGGGCAACCTTTTGCTGAAATCGTCCCGCTCACCGACATTGTCTCCACCTGTCATCTGACTCCGAAATTTGGAACCAACTGGCACCCTGCTCCTTGGACCAACGTTGAAATACTCGATAACTGGAAGTCCTTTACTTTGAACAAGTATATTAACTTAGGTACTTTTTATGAACACCAGGGCTTCAAGTAGTACTGTAATATACTGATTCAGAATGGGCTATACTTGCCGTCAATGCTCTATGAATATGATGTCCTCGTTTCAAGTAGGGAATGACGTCGTGCGATGCTTACACAAGACGAGCTTGGTCAGTCATAATTGTTAGAACACCCACTTACATCAGTGCTCCTTTTAATTTATTCCTACTAGCAGGTACTTAGAATGTACAGTAGGATTTACTACCTATCATAGCCTACAGAGGTTTGCGCGTACCTATATGAGCCTATAAGACCCACAGAGACTACATAAATACGACCAAACTACAGCAAAAAAACATTTTCCTGATGTGGGTACGCGTCATACCCGCACTCAAACGCGCTTGTGCTGTCAACCCTCCACTTCCAGTGACCCCTCCTTGGACCTTAATAACTCTCTTCCTCTCAGCGCACCGTCAAAACTGTATCGTCAACCTCTATTGCCGCCTCTCTCCCATATACTCTAATCGTGTATTCTCATGAACTTGCGCTTCGATACTTTTCCACCCTGGAAGTTAGGAGCTTGAAAGGCCAGTTCATGTGCTGGATGGAGTAAAGGCGCAGCTACTCGTTCAAATTCAGAACATCCGACTTGCTCTGGCAGCGAGGTGACAGCATGAGCGCCAATGCCTCGTGGATGATGATTGATGAAGGCATGTCCGATAACTGCTTCCTTCAATCGCATCTTGCTAATATGGCGGCCAGGTCTTGGTTGGAAACGACGATGTCTACTCTGCCTGGTCGTGATCATACGTCCAGATCCACTCCCTCCTTAGACGGCAAAGGGGGTACAGAATCAGCAGTGAAAGGAGGAAGGTCAACGAAAAGGACAGGTCCTACTAGCTATGGTGCGCCGCTATCCAGAAAACTCTATTGCTGGCCTAATCTACTCACGCAGTATATTATCGTCTATACACAAAACTCGGTGCATTCGAATCAAATCGCCCCCTCTACGATAACGACCGTTTCATTGGCCGCATTCCAACAAAGTCTTTTGCCCCTCCTCATACAGTGGCGTCTATCAAGCTGTCCCTGTGCGGACTTGAGCACCTTTCGGAGCCCGAGAACGCACTTCTCTTCACACCGCTCTCAAGCCCAGCACCCAAAGAAGACTCTGCCCGCCTCTCTTTGAACGCTCCTTCTGGGCCAGGCCTGTCCGAACTAGATCCGATCGCGTTGGTTGTCAAGTCGGAGAAGAGGACCAAGGAGGTCTCGCAATCAGAGAAACTGCCGGAACGCTCTGATGATACCGATATCCATTACGGCAAGTTTTGCCAACGTCTCTTACTCATATAGTGCACTCATCAGCTTTACAGTATACTATCGCGTCTACTTATCAGGGGGAAGAGGAGATAAAGAGGCAAAGATGTCTTTTGACGAAAGTGACATGTCGTTAGGGCGCATCAACGCCGTCTTCATCGCTCCCCCTCATACCGCTGGGTCTTTGAAAGCGTGCATCGCAAGCGTTGAAGGCCTCGTCACGCCGGGTCATGCACTCTACAAGGAGATGGAACTCTTCCAAGACACGAATAGTGACGCTGCCATGAGCGACACTGATGTTATATCCTTCCAAGATGACGCTTATCCGGGCAGTGATGAAGGTGATCCCGTAGCCCTTGTCAATGCAACCGCCAATACAGCAGCTGATCAAAAGGCTAAGCCTACATCAGGTAAAGTTCTCAGTGAATATCCACTAGACACTGCGGCAACAAACCGTGCTTTTTCAGATGGACCAGATTCAAAATTCACGAAACGCGCTCGGTTGACTAATACTTGGAGTGAGTAACAGTTCCTGAGATAATCCAATTATCATTGTCTAGTATCCTACCGCAGACTACCATGATTCCGCCTGGCTATCAACAACCAAAGATGAGATCGTTTACACGGATGGAGTTATCGTCTCCAAAAATTACTTCCCCTACGGTGACAGCCGTATTTCTTTCCCTTTCTACTTCATCACCAGTTTGTTGACGATTTGTCGTGACAGAGTTATTTCCAGGATACATGGTCATCAATTCCAAGGGTGAAAAAGGCTGTGAGTCTCCAATTTGCCTTTGGGCTACTAGTGTGGTCATTGATTTTCTTCGGCAGTTGTGGAACAGGGTGAGTGGTCTCCTCCCTCTGTCGGAGTATTTGATATCCACCGTTTTGCTAGCTGTTATTGAATTGATCTGATTGGCGAGCTTCGGAGAGAATGTATGCTTTCGGAATGAAATATGTAAGGACTTAAGCTCAGAAGGGGTCAATGTACCGGTACCATAGATCTGTTAACATGTAACACAAGAAACGAGGAACTGATCACGAAAAACGAAGCAGACATTGCAACTTGCAACCGCCGACCCTTGAGACTTTCCAGGTCCTGCTCAGAGATTCAAGTGAATCCATACATAAGGTATAAGTAACTATATCAGAGATATTTACACGAAGTAAACCCACAACGCTCGCAGACGCTTGGTTCATTTATTCAATTCCTCGTCAGCGTCAGTCAAAAAGAGATCGTCAAAAAGTCGTCAAGGTCATAAAAGTCATGAACCTGAGCAAAGCAGCTCCCACCAAGGTCAAGCAAGGTCAACTACCTCCTGCTCCTCCTCTTCATCCAACTCCACATCCCAACCCCAGTCAACCTCCTCACAAGCACCTTCAACACAACAGCACACACGCCAATACCCACGAGCACGAGGTAACTCCCCCGTCCACCTGTTGATAGATACAGATCGCGTCGGGCTCCCTAGTCGCGTCGGGGTCTTCTTTGAGGGGTGGGGGCGGTGTAAGAACTTGAGTTGGAGGCGGAGGAGTAAGAGGAACTTTGGTTGAAGGAGGAAAAGAGGAAGGAAGGCATCTTGTCGCCTGATACACAAAAGACGACAGACCGAAGAAGAGTAACGGGCCATAAATTCGACAATTGAGAGCACCAAATTGAGCATCACGCATTTCCCGCCTCCTCACGTCGCCCAACCGCATCCTGACGATACCCAACACCCCTCTGCACCTCCCCAACCCTCTCCTCCATCCATTCAATCCTCTCCTGTCTGGCCGCCAATCCAAGCTCACGTTGGTCTAGGGCTTCTTGGCGGGTTGTGAGCGTTGCAAGGAGGTCGTGTTCTGTCGAGTTTGCGACATCTTGTTCTGTTGTGTGCCGGCTCAGATCCAGAGCTGAAGAGATGGGCCAAGATCGAATCCGCTCCAAAATTCTGGCTTTCCCCCATCAACTATGTGTTCCTTTACCCTCTCATTTGGTATCTCTTCGTCGTCTTTCATGCTTTCTTGAGCATTCCCCTGCCCTTCTACTCTTTCTTCATCATTTACCTTCCCTGTCCCTTCGTCTTTTCTCTCGATGGATTTACCTCCCTCACCAACACCACAAACCTTCCTCCCCCTACCGGTCCTAACACTCCCACTCGTACTCCCTCCACCACCAACGGCTGTAGCCCCAGCGCGCTTAACAGTCTCACCCAACTCCAACTCTCCGCTCCCGTTATCGGGTGTGCAGCAGGAGAGTGGTGGGAGAAGAGAGCAGGTCCGCCATGCTCGGTTCGTCCCTTTCGGATAATTGGGATGGAGCGGTTCGTAGCCTCCTTCTGTTTCTGTTTCTGGCTCAGTTTGCGTGTCAGGACCACCGGAGGAACGTCATCACCAGACGTATTTATCGGAACATCATCACCGAACGTATCCCTCGGAACATCAGATAACCCAATCAACCCCTCGACTCCAACACCAGGCCGTGGTCTAGGATGATGTATAACAAACCCAGAATCGGCCACGGTTGTCGCTACGCCCACCCTCTTCCTTTCCCCACCCACACCCGCACTGGAAAGAGGGTGGTCCACGGGAAGTTGCCCGTGATGTGGCGGGAGAGGAAGGGGACGCGCGTGTTGTTGGCCTGGACCGCCTACGCCCAGCGGGATTGGAATGGGGGGACGGAACCTGAAGATCCTGTTGGGAGGGAAGATAAAGGTAGAGGCGCATGGCAGTATCCAAGCTCGTAGAGTTATCCTGCATCAATTGGAGCTTGAGCGAGCGGAGGACGCGTGCCTGAAACTCTGAAATCTATTTGGGATTGTAGTAAGCTTGAGGAGTGTGGGAGCGAATGGCGACCCAGAATGCGTAGAAACGGATGGCGAACCCGTGCCTGTTGCAGGAAACTGTGACACATAGAAATGGATGGAGACCCCGTACAGTAGGTAGTACCAATGGAGAGTGCGAGCCAGAGCCGGCATGTGGAGGCGTAAGTAGGGGCGGGTAAGGCAGGAGACAAGCTGGTGGGGCAATTTGATCGTCTCTTCTCCTTTCGTCCGAGCGCCCCACTCATTCCTCGCATGGGCACTAGGACGGTACCAGGGCTAGGAGCGGAGAACGAGAATAAACAATGGACAGCCCCCACGCGACGAAAGAGTTTTTGCATATATGCGATTAGGACACGGAATGTCGTTGGTCTTTGGTCGGATTTCGTTTCGTTGACTCTGATTCGTTCAACTCGACCTCCTTCCTCCTCTCCTGATCGTTGGCGTCGTTGTCGTCCTCTGAGCTTGAACACCATTCAAAATGCCATTATACCTCCATTGCTATTTCGGGTAGAATCGAAGCTGATGTTCCCGCTCCTCCTGCCCCCACGTCAACGCTAACAGAAATCGTTGTCTTGTAGACAATGAAAAGGGAAGGTAATGGTCCGACTCGAGCCCCCATATCTGGCGTCGAAGGAGATTTTGACAGAGGGAGCAGGAGGCGGAGAGGAGGATGGGATGATTGAATTTGAGTAGTTCAAACCTTCGATTCAAACCATGATTAGCACTAGGCAGAAATAAAAACAACAAAAGGGAAAGCGAAAAACCAAGGAAAAGAAGAACACGTATCTGTTAAAATCACCCTCGTTCAAAAAAATGTCTTCTCCGTTATCTGTTTCTCCTTGACGAACGCAGTGACATCACGCGTCAATTGGGGTCCGGAAACTCCCCAGCCCCAGCTCCGCAGACTGTGGAGGAGAAGTAGGCGGATAGGTGCATTGGTGATCATATTTTCGGGTCTTCTTTAGATCTTTTGGTAACTCGAGGGTGGGTATGGTAGACGAAGGAAGGTTAAGTATCAGCGCTTCGACGTATGCATGGCGTATCGTCCTCTTCATCTTTACCCCATTCCCAAACGTGTGTGAAGGACCTCGAAGGCGGCACTGGCGAAGACCTAGGTTCCAAGCTCCTACTATACCTATGCTAGGAAGCTTGAACTTCGTCGGGGACAGCTGAACACTTGGAGATGGCGTAGATGGGACATAGTGGTATTGTGTGATTGTGGTACCATGGATTTGGTGGTACGGTGAAGAGGAGGAGCAGGAAAAGATGCCTATGGATGTCGTTTTTATGGCGTAGGGGTGTGCGTTTGGTTTTGCGGCGTTTGATGAGGGTTAGGTTTGGGGATGAGTGAATGAAAAGGTGGATGGCGTGGATGGCGACGATATAGTGTGTCACTCCCAAGGCTCGAGTCTCGACTTGCGATGTCGCTACAGTCAACAGTCTCAGGCTCTGAGTAGTGGCGAGTCTTCAAGCTTCAAGTTGAATGGAGTCGGGGCTAACGTTAGCACTTGACTTGCACAATGATACCTACGTGAATAATACTTGGTACGCTGAAGCAGGAGAAGGACTGCATGTATGTTATACCGTAATATACAAGATGATTCGAAGGCAGCCAATGGTGTAGCATAGAATCAAACACATCCGAGAGGTCACCGAGAAAAGAACGAAAACGAAAAGAATGTTCGAAAGGTTCAAGCCGACCGATTTACACACTCACTGCGCTCTAAACTTCGTCAATATTTCGCAAAACGTGATAGTAACCAAGAGAAACTCACACCACGCCGATACCTGTCGACTTCATAATCCACGTCGGTCCAGCGCTCTTCAGCATTTGGAACTGATGTTCTGGGAGGCGAGGGTGCGAAAACCGCTTGGATCGGACGCCAGGCACCACCTCAGGCTGTCTCGCGTCTGCCATTGCGTTCCCAGACCCACACTTTGACATTAAATGGTCCTTGCCAATGGAGATACAAATCCTCAGGCTCAAAGGTCCAACACGGGGTTTTCGAAGGTGGTGAGCATATGTGAGAGGCACTGGGGGAAGTGAAATATCGGATATGGACGTCTTTGTTCCGGATCTTGGAATAGTGCGTAGTGATAGTAAGAACCGAGTATGCTTTATATCCTTGTGCTTTGTCGAGAGTTGCTGGGACAGGTGACTGGCGTTGAGAACTCGGAGTTGGGTGGACATGAGAGTCTGAATGAGAATATATCAGCAAGAGCACCAGACCTAGAAGGAAGGCATCTGACCAGATGTAACCGGGGGATTGGGGTTCTCCAATGTTGACGGTGCGTTACAACAAACGATAGGTGACTTTGGCTCAGGGGCAGAGGGACCGGGAAGGCAAGTGAGTAGGGTCTTTTTGAGTAGTTCCGTTTCTTCTGTAGCCGTTGTCAGAACAAGCGAGATCGAAAAGACAATGTGAAAGCTCTAACTGAAGAACGCGGTTCCCAGATATAATCCTAGCTGTCGGTCTCGCTGTCATCGATGTAGTCGTGATCGTCATCTCCATCGTGATGATCAAGCTCGTCGTCCAAACTTTCAGTTGGGCGACGGCGATAAGCTTGGAAGCACATTCAACGTCAGTCGTGAAGGGTGGTGAAAGGGGGGTGACTATACCTGGGCGGCGAGCCGGTGTCGTAGGGAGAAGACCGCGGTTTAGAGGGGCAAATAAAGGCTGGGAGCCGTGATCAAAAGGCGGGGGTTTCCAACCCCAAAGCTGCCTTCCCGAAGCTTCATCAAAGGTTGGGAGCTACGAGCCGGTGATCCCATACAAGGTCGTAAACCGAGAACCAAAGGTGCAATTACTCGTTGAAATCCAGGATGCCAAGGTCTTAGAGCCTGAGCACTACAATCCGTGTGAGGATCTGGGAGTCTTAAGCCCAACGGAAATCTCATGTTGAGCAGATGCGTTTTGGGTTTTATGCAATGTCCCTCCGCTCCCCTGCGTTGTCACATGTTGAATACCCTTGTAAGGCAGAATGTGAAAGGACTAACCAAAGGAACATCCAAGTCCGAGTCCGAGTCGTCCGAGATCTCAATAAAGACCTTGTCAACATTCTGGGTATCGCTGGGGTGTTGTCTTTGATTTTGGAGCGTATGGTGTCCACGATCAGCTTTGTGACTTGTCGTTACGCCTTCGTCCTCGTTGGCAGTCCAGCGGGATTCAGGGTATAATCTGACATAGATATACCGACCCGTCACATAGATGAACGCACAGAAGAGAGCGTTGATGATGAAGATGATGGTGAACGAAGGATGAAAGTGAGGCAAGCTACCGCCGATGACATGGCGGAAAGGCAATCGTTCTGTGGATATGAAATGGGTGGTGGAACAGTGGGGAGAGATAGAAAGGACGTACTTTGAAATCATAGCTGTATATAAGGGAAAACTAGACAAAGAAGAGATCGTCAAAGGGAGGACGCGATTCTTACGTAAGCCACACGTTGACTCGTGACAGCGACCAGCCTGAGCCCGATGATCAAGTGTTTCCGTGTTCTTGCAAGCGTACTATGCGGCTGAGCGTCCAATGTCCCATTCCCCATGATGTTAATAGGAGGAACTCCACGCTTGAGCAATGCAAGCGGCCTACCCAACGGTCGCTGTCTTTAGACGTTACGTTAGTACGTGTTTGCCAGTGGTAGTAGGATCAGACTAATCAGTAACTCACCCCAATAGGTGAACTTGCTCAAACCTGACGTGGGACCGAACAGCAACACGGAGAGCATCTAACGGCAACGTCGAAGACATGTTTAAGGCGTAATTCTGTGTCAAGTCTATCGGTACCTGGAGAACTAGAAGCGAAGAGGGTACATACGTTGAAAAGAGCTTAGCATCGTTTCTTCGGAGGTCGCGGAGATGCACGATGGCTGTTTTCTCATCAACTTCGTCGTCGTAGTAACTGGAGACAACGCCCTGCCGGAAAGACATTGAAAAGTTCGGCAAGAAAGGCGGAGGACCCTGTTCATTCAATGTCAACCGGAAATGGTAGGGCACATTTGAAGTGATGTTCTTGATGTCCTCGATATCAGTAGCCGATCGACCTTCGGTTGGAGAAACGACGGTCCCGATGCCCTGTTGAATTGTTAGTGAAGGTAGAAAAGATTCGAGTACGCAAGTTGATTGACCTTCAATAGGTCTTCACAAACTCGCGCAAGTTCACAAGAATCGTCGGGAGGTTGAACATGAAGGGCGCCATCATCTTCGATCTGGATAGCTGGTGGAAGGAGCTATGCGAACAAAGCGGGAAATGTTCTAGACGACGATGGTAAGGATTATAAGGAGAAGAACGAAGAGGTTTCGTGAGCTTACGCCGTCATTGAGAAGAAACAACCCCTCCAGCTGAGAAGCATGTTGTGCCGGCCAACGGCTGCAATGGCAGAAAGCATCACCTTTTGGTCTTCTGAATCTGCTTGAACTTCCGCCAGTAGACAGTCGACTTTTGAAAAACGGATAGAGTCAGTGTGAAGGAACACCATCCTCGCAAAACAAGAAGGCCTGGTCGTGGAACGCCGAAATCGTAGTATAGGCTGTCCCATCCCGCGACATGCAGAATTATGGGAGTACTTGGTAGTGTTGCAATGGCGAGCTTTTCATCGTTGAGCAGAGTCTCATCCAATGGCTAAACTATCATGAGAGGCGAAGTGCGAGTATGACATAAGATACGCACAGATGGTCCTATAAGATCAAAGAGAATTTCGAATGGATAAGAAGAAATTTGAACAATGCCATGGCGTATATGGTTGGCTGGTACGTAAGTATTGAGAAACTTCGCCGTCATGACGTGGCGAAGACCTCTTTGCCGTGGACGTCTTTAGGCGGTATGATTTGGGAGACGGCGGCTTGTTTATTGAGGTAGACTCAAAGGACGTGATGTCGAAGTCAGATATAAAGTGAATTAGAGGCGAACCACAACTCGAATATGGTTTGGATATGGTTGGGCAATCGATTGCACTGAACTGTGGCGTTGTGAGCAAACGTATTGTCAGATAGTAAGTACTTACGACGACGGGGACTATTGGGGCCCGTGTAACGATCTTAGTTGCTGTAGGTGTTGGTCAGGTAGAATACGAGCGCACTGCGTTCAACATGAACACCTCAGCGCGCCATCAGAACTGTATCGCTAACCTTTATTTTCACCTCTCTCCCATATGATCGTGGCTCCTCATGAACTTGCGGTCTGGTACTTTTCCAAGTTGAGAGCTTGAGAGGCCAGTACATGCGCTGAATGGAGGAAGGGCGGAGCTACTTGGTCAACTGGAGACGTGCTCTGGCGATGTGCTGTGTGAGCGTGGTAGTATGGACCGGTGAGGAAGAAGAGCAGAAAAGGATGACTGATGTTCTTTTACGGCGTAGGGGCGTGCGTTTGGTTTTACTGCGTTTGAGAAGGATTTGGAGATGACGATGGAAATAGGGTCTGGGTGAGCTGGTGCGGGGGAATGAAAAGCTACATGTGGAGGATATGCGGGATCGACTCGGTGGACGGCGGTGGTTGTGAATCTGTGCGATTCGTTACAACTTCAAGTTGTTGTGATCAGCGCTCACTGTCACGTTGTTCACATCCTCTTTGCGCCATGACGTCAACGTGTACCTGCCAACGACCTCTCCCTGACTGGAGAGGCACCGGTGTGCCTGACTAGATAGCAAGGTTCGCAAGGCCCGTTGAACAGCAGGACCCCTGAAAGTACCCTCATATGGCAACAGGGATCAGCCAGCTTCAATATCACGGCTAATACCGATATTTGTACACTGCCGATTGATATGCCGAATCTAATTAAAACTTCTACAATATAATATTGATATCGTCCATTAAATATTTCGTTCTGTCACAATTTCCTTGCAATTTCCTATCGGTTATCGCCAAAGTGAAAGCGCCGATTTGGATTGTTTCCCCTACGATGTACATCTCGTATCTTCGTTGAAATAGGAAACTTTGCGATTGAGCTACCATCTCCTACCGAAACCTGCTTCCCTTCTTCACCACTCCCCTTCTTCTCCTAGTAACATCAGGTCTCAGATCTCATCTCTCACTGCCGTTCTGTCTCCCGGACAGCAAGAAGGTTCGCATCACATCGCATCACCTCATATACCTCTGATGAACACTCTTCAGGTCGCCGCAGGTCCAGCTGCGTGATGCAGCTGGACCTTCTTTCTCAACTCACCAACAAAGACGGTTTTCAAGAAGCTCTTTGTGAAACTTACTGATGATGAGCGATTGCCTGAGTCACCTGACACCATTCGTGATGGCGAGGAGGCTAAACTATGAGACGAGACAATTCCTTGCATCCAACTTGCATCAAGCGGAAGGTGCAGTGGACTCTCAGGTGGATCTCGGATGAAGAGTCAACATTTGCTCGTCTGGTGGCATTTGCAGCTGACATCTTCTCTGGCTCCATCGCGTCCTTCTTCTTGGACGAAGCAGCAAGGACTCATGTATTCTGATATTCCAGGGTTTCAGAGAGGCGGAGCTTAACGCCACTGTAAGATTCTTCGCGATAACACCTAGGGTATATTTCCATGAATGGTCATTGCCACCCTCTCATTTGCTGAGTGCTCACCGGTTTCATAGGTATCACGAAGCCTGCTATTCATCGTCTCGCTCGTTGTGGAGGTGTGAAGCATATTTCTATGTCATGGTACTACTGTTGAAATTTGATGTGTCCAATAATTCACCGTCCCACCGCCAACCCAATCTCGTCAATCCGAAGCATTCCCACATCAGCTCAACCACTGCCTCTATATCAATGGGAAACTGTGCATTGGAGGAGTTGCGTGTTACGTCGCCCATCCACTCGTCCTCCCTCACTGATGACGCATGTTCAACAGTTCTTCTTGCCACCACCAACTCAGGCATCGCCAATCCAGATTGTTGCATGTTTGCCGCCATCTGTCTATCAAATGTTGGAGGAAATACATGGAATGTATGTAGTGTAGGACTGTAGTGGCCTGAACCACCGCTCCTTGAGGTAAGTATCTGTAAGTAGATAGTACGTTTGATGTTAGTAGGAAAGTTTCCTGTTTCAACGAATTTAAAGATACGAGGTGTACATTGTACAGGAACCAACATGAATTGGCGCTTTCCCTTTGGCGATAACCAATAGGAAATTGCAAGGAAATTGTGACGGTATGAAATATGGTGGACGATAAAAATATTATATCGTAAAGTAGTTATAATTAGCTTCGGCATATCAATCGGCAGTGTACAAATATCGGTCTTAGCCGTGATATTGAAGCTGGCTGGTCCCTGTTGCCATACCCTCAGATGCCTGATCCCAAAATGCCCCAAACTGCCCGATTTTTATCTGGACGGTTTTGCCAAATTTCTATCCGGATATTGGATCTGGCCTTCAATAAGGTCAATTTCTATCCAGACATGGATCAGGCCTATAAAAATTGCTATTTTTCAAAAATTGGCGCGAAAAGAGTGAATTTTGGCTTGTTGGCCCCTCCCGGCCCCTCCTAGGCATTCTCTGGAGGCCCGTACATCAGGAAAAAGTAAAATATACATAAGTGAACATAGTATATGCATTATACATGCAGAAATTTGAAGATAAACAAGCTATTCTTCATCTTCCACAGTTGCCTTTGCTTGAAAGCTTTCAAGGTCTGTAAACTTACCGTCTTGCTGTTGTCCTTGATTTCTTTGAACAGCTTCCAATCATCTGTAGATATTTTGAGGCCATTTTGCGTGATTTTCGGAGTATGAGGGTGCACAAGAAGGCAGATGGCGGGAGATGATCGAGGCAACAAGTTCATGCAGAACTGAGAGCCAATTTGATGCGAGAAAATATATATATCACAGAAGGATTGTCCGAAAGAATGGAGAACAAGGGGAAAGAATGGGAAAGAAAAATATTAAAGTATATACCAATAAATAAGTTGGCGGCAGCAGTGAGCGTGCACTGCCTTTTTCGAGCTTAAATTTCTATAGCGTATATTTCTATCCAGACATCGGCTCAGGGTTGCTCAGCCTCACCAATTCCTATCCGGAAAACTGCCTCTGGCATTTCACCAAAATAGTGAAATTTCTATCCAGACAGACCTAAGGCATTTCCAAAAATTTCGCCAATTTCTATCCAGATCTGGATCAGGCATCTGAGGGTACTTTCAGGGGTCCTTGAACAGCCATGGAATTTCATGGGCATGGGTACGCGTCATACCCACACTCAAACACACTTGTGCTGTCAACCCACCACTTCCAGTGACCAATCCTTGGACCTTAACAACTCTCTTCCTCCCAGCGCACCGTCAAAACTGTATCGTCAAATTGCCGCCTCTCTCACATGTACTCTAATCGTGATTCCCATGAACTTGGGCTCCGATACTTTTCCCTTTTTCCAGACTTTTCCACCCTGGAAGTTAGGAGCTTGAAAGGCCAGTTCATGCGCTGGATGGAGTAAAGGCAGAGCTACTCATTCAAATTTAGAACATCTGACCTGCTCTGGCAGCAAGGTGACAGAATAAGCGCCAATGCCTCGTGGATGATGATCGATAAAGCATGTCCGATAACTGAAGACCCTTTCCTTCCATCGCCCATCTTGCTGACGTTTTCAATAGGTGCTGGTTGAAGCAGCTATGTCTCCTCTGCCGAGTTCCACAGCCTCTTTGGACGGCAAAGGGAGTGCAGATTCAGCAGCGAAAGGAGGAAAGTCAATGAAAAAGATGGGTCCAAGCTATGGTGCGCCCTATCTCGAAAGCTCTACTGCTGGCTTGGATGGCCTAATTTATGTGTGCAGTATATTACTGTCTATACACCAAACTCGGTGCATTTGAATCGAATCATGCCCATAATAACACTTTCATTGGCCGTATTCCATCGAAATTGTTTGCCCCTCCTCATACCGTGGTGTCTATCAAGCAGTCCCTCTGCAAATTCGAGGGCCTTTCGGAGTCCGACAAGGCCCTTCTTTTCATACCGCTCTCAAGCCCAGCACCCAAAAATGACTCTGCCCACCTCCCTTTGAAGGCTCCTTCTGGGCTGGGGCTGTCTGAACATGATCCAATCGCGTTGATTGTCGAGTCGGAGAAGCGGACCAAGGAGGTCTTGCAGTCGAAGAATTTGACGGAACAGGATGATACCGATGTCCACTGGCACTATGGCAAGTCTTGCCGACGTCTCCTACCTAAATACTGCACTCATCAACTTTGCAGTATACTATCATGTTTACCTATTGGACAGCAAAGGAGAAGAAAAGGCAAAGACATCCTTTGATGAAAGTGACCTTTCGTTGGGACACATCAACACCCTCTCCGTCGCTCCCCCTCACACCACTGGGTCTTTGAAAGCACGCATCACAAAAGTTGAAGGCCTTGTCATGCTGGGTCATGCACACTACAAGAATATGGAACTCTTCCAAGACACGGATGATGATGCTGCCATGAGCGACACCGATGTCATATCATTCCAAGGTGACACTTATCCTGGTAGTGATGAAGCCGATCCTGTAGCCCTTGTCAATGCAACCGCCAATACAGAAGCTGACCAAAAGGCTAAATTTACACCAGGTAAATTTCTCAGTGAATATCCACTAGACACTGTGGCAACTAACCCTGCTCTTTCAGATGGACCAGATTCAAAATTCACGAAACACGCTCAGTTATGTAATAATTGGGGTGGGTAACAGTTCCTGAGATAATCTAACTTTCATCCTATAGTATCCCACTGCAGACTACCATAGCGGTGATTCCGCCTGGCTATCAATCATCAAAGATGAGATTGTTCACACGGATGGAGTTATTCTCTCCAAAATTTACACCCCTGATGGTGCCAGCTGTATTTCTTTCCTTTTCTGCTTCATCACCAGTTTGTTGATGGTTTGTCGGAACAGGCCCTTATAAAGTATACATGGTGATTAATTCCAAGGGTGAAAAAGGCTGTGTGCCTTTGGGTCACTAGGTGGTTGTTAATTTTCTTTGGCAGTTGTCCAAGACAGTGAGTGGTCTCCTCCCTCTGTCGGAGTATTTGATATGATATCCACTGTTTGCTAGTTCAACTTGCTTTTGATTGATTGGTGAACATCGGAGAGAATGTATGCTTTCGGAATGGGATATGTCAGGATTCGACGTACCAGTACTGTAGATTTGTTGTATATATGTGTCACAAGAAACGAGGATCTGATCCATGAAAATGAACCAGACATCACAACCTACCATGGCGACTGGGATGCGGACGGTTGAAGCTTTCAAACATCTAGTGCTGCTCGAAGATCCAAGCAATATGTAAGGTATAAGGTATAAGTAAGAGTTATACACGAACAAAAAAACACAAAACCCCTGCATGTGCGAGCAATCATTTATTCAATTCCTCATCAGCGTCAGTCAAAAAGAGATCGTGAAAAAGTCATATAGGTCATAAAAGTCATAAGATTGAAAAGCGTCTCCCACCTTCAAATTTAGTCGACACTACCTCCTGCTTTTCCTCTTCAACTAATTCCAAATCCCAACCCCAGTCAACTCCTCACAAGCACCTTCAACACAACAGCACACACGCCAATGCCCACAAGTACGAGGTAACTCCCCCATCCACCTGTTGAGAGGTACAGATCGTGTCGGGCTTCCCAGTCGCGTCGGGGTCTTCTTGGAGGGGGGGTGGTAGCAGAATAATTTGGGTTGGAGGAGGAAGAAGAGCTTGGGTTAGAGGAGGAGGGAGGGAAAGAGGGAAAGAGCAACGAAGACGTCTTGTCGCCCAGCACATGAAAGACGATGGACCAAAGAAGAGTGATGGGCCATGAATTCGACGAAGTGGATGCGTTGAGAGTACCAAGTCGAGCATCATGTATTTCCTTGAGCTCTTGAATCCGTTTAGAGCGTTCTTCAAGCTCATATTTTCTCTGATCGAGCACCCGTCCTCGCTCATCAATCGCTTTCTCCAATTCCATGAACGAGCTTTAGACCCATGCCTTCAGCATGGGTCACAGCTTGCTGGGGGCAAGCCCCCTGGACCCCCCGGTACACATCTTGAATCCCAGTTTCAGTACTCATCTTCAATCCCAATCCCCATATACATTCTAATCTTTATATGTTGGTGTAAATGAATGCTCCATCTCCATATACAATAAATTTTTCATCACAGTGAGAAACTTTTTAAGGATTATTATTTGAATTATTCTAATCTCTTATGTGCCAAGTCCACAGCCTGTTAGGCCCCAACCCCTGCTTCCACATGACCAACAACTTGGCTGCTCCTATTCTGGGGGCAGGCCCTCTAATCCAAGTCTTTTCAAATATTATCTTGCAAATTCAGATCATAAAAAGAGCCTTGAATATTTTTTACATGTCTTTTATGAATGGTACTCTTGCTTCTGACTTTACACACCTTACTACCCTACCCTGCTCCAATGTTTCTCATATTCTTAAACTGAAAAATACCAATATGTACAATAAATATATTTTAACATGACCCTCCCTACCTCCTCAGCTTCCCTGAAATTAGAAAGTAGAGACTTGTAGTGATTTTGAAAATTAGATGATCTCTTTCTGGGTTTCTCATCTCTATGGACTAAATTGACTAAATCTTTACTTATATTTATTGAAATTCCTCTGTCCTCTCCCAAATCAGCTCCCTCAGCCCCCATTTACCTGGAGGATTCACAACTCTCCAATTATATATTTTTATCATCCATATTAATGTATAACTGGAGGCCTATTCAGAATATTCAATTATAAGCAACCTCCTAAGTTACAAAAAAGAAATCTTCGAAATTCCAGTCACATATTCAACTACATTCACATTTCTGATATATTGTTAGATGGAATACAATAGATAGCTTTGAGAGGTGCACATGAAGATCCCACATCCATATTTTGGCATTGCACTTTCTCAATGAAGAGCTGGGGTGCAGGGGCAAAATTCTGGCATAAAACAGCAGACCCATCCAACATCCTGAGATATGATGATAACCCTCATTTGTAGATGGGATGTTTCAAGAAGCATTCCCAAGTCTCTGGAGGCTTGCTATGCACAGAAATCAAATATTGTACATGCAAGAGGGGAGAAAAAAAGAAACTCAAACATGATAGAAGTTGTGGTGGGTCACTACCACAATGATAGATATTTTTTACTTGGAGCAGAACTGAGGTTCAACCACAAAGAGCAGGCAATGCAAAAAAGTTTGTGCAGAAATTAGAATTTACAACTCTACATGCCTAAAAAATCTCAAGCAATTCATAGAGGGTCTATAAACATGGATGAGCTATGAAAAGATATTTTTCTGGAGTTGAAGAGGGTAGGTGGGGTCAAGCTCAATATAAAGATGTGAGGTTCAGAGTGATTATATAAGAATTTGTCAGCCTTAGTCATCATTGGCCAGCCTTAGTCATCGCTGTGTCAGCCTTACTCAGCCATCAAAAGGTTAAAATCTTTCTGCCATTCTATGCTAGCCGATACCCATGCATTCGCACAGGTGGCTCTTTCTTGATATTACTCTGCCCAAGTGTGTTCTGATCTTATGTAGTGAAATGTGCCTCACTGTTCTCTAAAGACATGTGGTGTAATGGTCTAATGGGCTGCTTTCTGTGTATAACATGTGGTGTGCCTGATTCCTGAACCCTTGTGTTCGATCTCTGGCTGAGGTAAAATTTCCTGCACTTTCTGATCCTGCAGGCTCTGTGTCCAATCCCAGGAAAGTGTTACAGCTAACTGCATAATTGTAGACCATATCTAAATTTTACTTTGTGCACCTTTATTTGTACAAACAACCATATTAGGTAGAACACCCTTCCAAGTTGGCAAGTTCCAACTGCTCCACCCTTATGACGTGTGGGGCAGGATTGGAGCATTTGGAGCAACTACTGAAACAGTGCTAGAATGTGGAGCAATGGGCAGCATGTGCAAATGGGCATCATGGTTTACACAGCCATGGCCTAAAACAGATGTTTACGCACAGACAAAGGCGCAAAGTGAAATTTCAGATGTGGTCTACGATTATGCAGTTAGCTGTAATATATGCAAATTCACAATTTTTATTTCAGTCTGAGGCATGTACACTTTGCTTCATTTATGCCTTCCAGCTACAAAAGCTGTTGACCTGTGGTGTCATTCTGAATCACTACAGTTTGCACAAAAATCGTGTTTGTGTATGTTGTACTGTGACCCTCAAATCGGGAAGTAAGAGACTGCTTACCAGACGCAACATCCAATAAGGCCTGCAATCTCCTGTGGTGAAAGATGTTGCTCATCATGGGAAACGATGATTCGGGTGCGCATTCTGATGCCTGAGGCGCAACAAACTTCTTTAAATCTTGTATTCTTGTTTACACACTATCATCAAATGTACTCTAGTTTAAGAGGACCTCTTGGTATACCATATTAGATGTAATAGGTTCAGTGACATCATGAGGAAGAACCTTAATATTGTGGCTTGACATAGCCCGTGAAAGTGCGACATAAAGTTGACCATGCACAAACACAGGAATTCAGACATCAAGTCCAACATATTGTACAGACTGTTCCTGTGCCTTGTTGATAGACAGTGCAAAAGCAAGTCGGACAGGAAACTGATGTTGCTTAAATTTGAAGGTCACGTCTGCAGCAGACATCAAGAAAATTCATGGAATTAAAGTGGTCTCTCCATCATGTTCTCCTCTGATAAGACAAACTTCAAGGACTCTATTGTGCATTCTTGTGACAATCATGTGAGTACCATTGCAGAGACCTTGTGACAGGGAGAGGTTGTGAAGGAGAATAACTGGACATCCAGCCTTGAGATTGAGTTCACCAGGAGGAAGGCTGGAAGAATTGATTGACCACAAAAATTCGACTGGGATGTGTTCATTGTCCCCAGGATCAGCTCCATGCCTCACATATCATCTCATCAGCACTGACATACTATTGAACATCCCCCAACATTTGATTCAGGATCTGCAGTACAACTCCTTGCCACAAGGTATCTAGTTCTAGGCCGTAAACCACACATGTTCAGACAGGGAGAAAACTGGATTTTACGTGGTCAGGAAATTTTGTTCAAAAGTGAAATGGGAAAAATTAGGGCTGCACACTGCCTGTATTATGATGGCCATCAGTTTTACGCCTGTAAAATGCTTTTGGTGAAGACAACCATCCTGTTTTTCATGACGGCCATAAGTTCATCAATGGAGGTTGAATGGAGGGTTTAACTATGATATATACTCAAGGTCAGTTGTGGACAATGCACGGAAGTCATTGTTTCAATCATTTCAATCTGAATAAGTACATACACTACAAAATCTACTTATAATACACATATGTGAGGAGGAGGAGGAGGAAGTATGGAGTGAAAAAAGAAAAGGGTACATGTCAGTGGTGGCTGCAGTGGTATATATAGTGCTCATTGTTTAGGGCCAGCTGACTGAGGCGCCCTAGATACCTAGCAATTGAATGCAAACTGATAAGATTACATGCGGAACACATGACCGTCGACTGTGGAAAATATCTTGTGTGGCGTGTCTCAGCCAATCAAAAGACAGTGAAAACACTGTTGTCATATTATAATATGACTAGCCGATACCCGTGCGTTTGCACAGGACCTTTCTTGATAATGCTCATGATTGGTTGAGTTCACTCCCTCAGCTAGGTGCAATTTTTTTTTCTTCTCTAGGGTTGTCATTACAATAGCTCACTCTATCCTGATAGTTGCCCACCCACCCTCTTCCTATTTTCTGAGTATTTACATGTACATTACTGTAGGCAGACTTAGTTCCCACACTTGGGGACCAAAGGTGGTCATGCCATACCTCGAGTGGAAATATGTCAAATAGCCGATACTGTCCTTTCTTGATAATAGTCATGTACTTACAATGTACTTACTCTGCTGACTCTAAACTCTGCTAACACTTTGTTGCTGTTGCACTTCACGCTCGTGCTGTCATTCCTGAGCCAAAGAGCAGGCATTGGGAGTAGCTATTCAACAAAAAAGAAAAAAATGGATCCATTGAGTGCATGAGTCTTGGAGGACAAAATGATAAATACATTGGTTGGTCTGCGATGCTTGGTTGCGTTGAAGATGGGCTTGTTGGTGCCGGTTTTGCAGAGCGACGGATCTCTTTGAGTTGGTTGCACCTGCTGCCGCCGGGGTGAGATAATTTGATGATTAGCGCCAATGGCCATTTGCGTAGAAGGAGCACAGGGTAATAGTATGTGATTCGGAAGAGGAGTGAGAGGGATCTTAAAAAAAAGGGGGAAGGTGATGCTTATTTTCACGAAATGACTTGATATTACACACCCTATGCCCCAGAGCAACCCTTCTTGCTGACCCTTCAGCGTCAGGTGGATCCGGCGCAAGGTTTTCATCTTGCGTATTGCAGGGATGTCACCTTCTGGGACTGTCTTGCAAGTCATTATTCCAAGTTTCACCATGTATTCATCCTTGCTCACTCGGCAGCTCCAGGTTGGGGTGTCGGTGTTTCAGGTCTCGGTGCTGGAGTTCGACGGCGGTGAGGGCTTGCATCCACGTTCGCGTTTTGTTGACGAAGAGCTTGGTGGTTCCGAGTTTGATATTGTTGTGGTGTATTGAGGTTTTCATCAGTCCTATTGAGTGGCATATGACTTCCTGGGGGTCAATGAAAGGGAAAAATACTTACATATTGTTTGTGGGCACTGGTAATCACCGTACGTGTTGGAAGTTCGCGACTGGAGCACCTCCCTTGTGATCTTGAAGTGTGCTGCAAGGGTCCTAGCAGTCCGAACATTCCAGAAAGATATGGTATGGCGACAGAACAGGAAGCAAGGGCCAAGGGCCAGCAGTTTCGTCAAAGGTTGCAGGCTTGAGGACATTTAATGCATGATTGGAAGAGTACTTTTTTTCTTATTGAGTTGTCCATGTCAACGCAGGTGGTGGGAGAAAAAATGCCCAAATTGGCTCAGCCAATCAGAAGCCAGATTGTCTTGTCTCCCGTGGGAAACACTGTTGATAGATTTCTCTTCTCTCCCTCATACCTCCCGCTCCCTCCTTTCAACCGCGTCCTCCCTCTCCTCCACCTTGTTCTCCCTCCGCCCAACAGCCTCCTCACGTTGCCCAGCTGCCTCCTCACGATATACAATACCCCTCTGCACCTCCCTAACCCTCTCCTTCACCCCCCTCAATCCTCTCCTGTCTAGCCGCCAGCCCAAGCTCACGTTGGTCTAGGGCTTCTTCGCGGGTTGTGAGTGCTATCCGGAGGGCGGTCAAGTCTGAGCTTGAGTCATTTGAGGCGAGAGAGGTGAGGTTTGAGTCGATGGGAGTGAGGGAGGTATTGCCGTGACCAGGTTCTTGGACTTGTTCCTGTTTGACAGGTCCATGATGTCGAGGTGGGTCAAGGTCGAATGCGGTCCATAAGTCACCTCTTGTCTCCCTCTGTCTCGTGCATCTTTCTTCCTCTTCCCGTCATTGTCTTTCTCGTCGATGGCTTTCTCCTTCCCCTTCTCGTCGATGGTATGGTTCGGCCCCCTCTGTCTCTGTCTCCGTCCCTGGATAATTGTGATGGAGCGGTGTCATAGCTTCTTTCTGTTTCTGCCTGTGTGTAAAGAGCAGCACCAGATGTATTTCTCATAACATCATCACCAGACGTATCCCTTGGAACATCATAAAATCTAGCCAACCCCTGAACCCCAACTCCAACCCTGGGCTGGCCTAGAATGATGATGTTTAACAGACCTAGAATCGGTCACCGTCGTCGCAATGCCCTCCCTCTTTCTTTCCCCACTCACACCAGCACTGGGAATAGGGGGGTCTACGAGAAGGTGTTGTCCGTTATGTGGCAGGAGAGTAAAAGGACATGTGTGTTGTTGGCCTGGACGACTGACGCCTAACGGATTGAAATTGCACCGAATGGCGGCACGGAACATGAAGATTCCGTTAGGATGGAAGATGAAGGTAGAGGCGCATGGCGGTATCCAAGCTCATACAGTCCTGCTATGTCCATTGGAGCTTGGGCGAACGGAGGGCCCATACATGTGGACGCGAATGGAGACTCAGAATGCATAAGAACGAATGGCGAACCAGTGCCTGTTGAAGGGAACAAAGACCCCCGTAGAAACGAACGGAGACCCCATAGGTACAAATGGAGCGTGGGACCGAAAATGAGAGTAAATTATGGACTGTCATCTCCTGCGAAAAAGAGTGCGCTGAGTCTTGTTGGTCAAATCCGAATAAGACGCGGAATGTCGTTGGCCTTTAGTCAGAAATAAGACGTTGAGTTCGGTTGGCTTTTATTCGGTGAACATTCACCCCCCCATTTCGATTGGAAGTAGAATCGAAGCTGGTGTTCTTGCTCCTCCTCCCCACATCAACGCTAAAAGAGTTGGAAGAGGAATCGTCATCTTGTAGAGAATGAACGGGGAAGCTATGGCCCGACTCGAACCCCGCCTCGTCGGATGTTTTGAGACAGGGAGCGGGAGGTGGAGAGGGGGTGGATGTGGTGGGTTGTTGGTAGTTCGGACCTTTGATTCCAATCAGCACTAGGTAGAAACAAAACCAAGAACAAGAAGAACACATACCTCTCCAAATCGCCCCCCTTCACCACATTTGATGAGAGCTGCTGCGCAGTAGTCACGACGGAGACCTTGAAGGCGGAACCGGCAAAGACCTGGGTTCCTCGGACGTCAAGCTCCTACTATACCTACACCTGATCTCTCTAGGGAGCTTATATTTCGTTAGGGACACCTGACCACTCGGCGAAGGCATAGATGGGACGTAGTGGTGCTGGTAGTATGGACCTGGTGGTGCGGTGAGGAAGAAGAGCAGAAAAGGATGACTGTGATGTTGTTTTACGGCGTAGGGGTGTGTGTTTGGTTTTACTGTGTTTCATGAGGGTTTGGAGATGACGATAGAGGTAGAATCCTTTGTGAATGAGCTGGTCTGGGGGAATGAATAGGTGGATGTGGAGGATGTGCAGGATCTGTTCGGCGGACGGCGGTGGTTGTGAATCTGATGTCAAGAGTACTCAACGTTCAACGCCATGGTTTTGACTTGCGATTCATTACAACCAAGTTCAACTTCAAGTTGTTGTGATCAGCGCTCACTGTCACGTTGTTCACATCCTCTTTGCGCCATGACGTCAATGTGTGCCAACGACCTCTCCCTGACTGGAGAGGCGCCCGCATGCCTGACTTCGCAAGGCCCGTTGAACAGCCATGGAATTTTATAGGCATGGGTATGCGTCATACCTGCACTCAAACGTTAATAACTCTCTTCCTCCCAGGCTATTGTGTGGTGTCTGGAACCTCCAATAGCCCGATTTGGGCTACTAATTCTGAAAGTGGTAATTGTTCACACAGCCTCCTTCCACTTTAGAATTTAGTACAAATCCGGCTATTGCTGACGGATTTGGCTATTTGTTCACATGGCTTACATCTCTACTCAAAAATTCATTCTCCTCATTGCCACATCCAAATGTCTTCACTTAAAGTGAAAAACTGAACCAAAAAATAGAACATTACAATGACAGTCATAATAAACAAAAAAATTGTTATGAATCCCCATCAAAAGGTGCTCAAATTGAGAAAATGATATCAGTCACCCTTTTGAAATCTGTAATGCCACTTGGTTGCCAAAAAATCAAAACCTGACTATTTCAAAGATGGTTCCTTCTCTAAGCTTCAAAATCTTATAATAAACAACTTCTATAGCACCCATGAGCAGTCTGAAATTTATTCTACAAAAATAGGCATAATTGTAAGAAAGAAAAGACTGACAATGTGATTGTGAGAGGAATCCATTGGAAAAAAATTAATGTCAATGTATACAAGTTTCAGAAGCTCTTGAGTCATTGCTGTGTTTCTGCAATGACAAGATGCAGAATTAGCATCAAAAGAGCAGAAAGGCAAATAGTAAAGCAGCATCTGTAGCTGCAATTAGATGTCCATCCTTCAATAGCTAATATATCCATGGCTACATAATATGGGCTAAAATTTTGTATCTCGGTAGTTGCATGGAATTTCTTTTACCACATGCAAAAGCAGGTATGGAAGTTTCAAATAAAATGTACCTTAAATGCACCAGACACTCTTGCACATGAAAGGAAAATTAACAATCAATTTATGGAGTGGAGGAGGATGTTAAATGTCAATATATTCATGAAAGAAAGGAAAGACAGATGATAATTTTCACAAATGTCTTTCTAGAATGGCTGATTGTGCTTGAGCAGGTACTCCTCTCTACCCATCATTCAACAAAATGTAAATAAAGATAACCAATGCCTTGCATGAATATTTTAAGAAGAGGGAGAGCTGACTGGATTAGCTATCAGGAAGAGGAAGGGCAAAAAAATACCTTACAGAGGAATTGAACTCAGCACATCAGGCAAAATGGTCAAGTTTAAAATTTGTTTACTCAAGTCCAATGTAAGCTGACCAGGGCTTGTTTCGCACGCGTACCTTCAGTCGCCGTGTCCGCTGACACGCGACTCTGAGCCACTGCTCAACTACTAGAGCTGCTGCTCACCCAGAGCCGCTGCTCGACTTACACAATCCACACTTGGATTGCAACTAACCTATTTTTAGATTCATCATGGCTGAGGGGTGCAATGAGACGACTCCTTTCCACAAGGCTCTCGTCTCAACACTCACTCCCTCAGCCAGGTATGTTTCCAACTCACTGTTGAAGGCTCTTGCGATAACACATTACTTCATCAACTCAGTATTTTACAGTTGTGTTCTTCATCATATATAGGAATATAGCCATACCTCGAGTGGAATTGCGTCGGAATCAGGCGCGCGCTGTGCCCGATTTCTGACTTTGGCTATCCTTCCTCACATCCATGTCAGGAACCCTCTGCAAACACCCAATAGCCCAAGCGTCATTGGAAAAAAAATAAGGGTAAATTCCACTAGACTAAATGGCTGTATAGAACAGAGAGTAGTGGTCCACCATGGATTGAATTTTTGAATTTTTGATTCTTTTTAAATTTGGTTCCAGACATGGCACGATAGCCTCCTCCCAGCGTACCGTCAGAACTGTATCGTATTGCTGCCTCTCTCACATATACTCTAATCGTGGATTCTCATGACTTGGGCTCCGATACTTTTCCACCCGGGAAGTTGGGAGCTTGAAAGGCCAGTGCATGCGCTGGATGGAGTAAAGGTTTGGTAAAGGCGCAGCTACTCGCTCAAATTTAGAACATCTGACTTGCTCTGGCAGCAAGGTGACAGCATAAGCGCCTATAAGCGCCAATGCCTTGTGGATGATGACCGATGAAGGCATGTTCGATAACTTAGACTCTTTCCCAAGGGGGTGGCGGAACGTGGATCCCGGATATCGGGTTGGGGGGGGGGGGGGGCTCCGCTAGGGGGTCGAAATATTTTTTGTGACCTATTTTAGAAAAGTCCTGCCAATTAGGGCTGCGCGCCGTGCCTGTCATAGATGGGTCGACGGACGGGTCTGACGGACAATTACCCATTTCCGTTTGGGCTTGCTGAACACCCGTTTTCATCCGTCATATGACGGCCGTAACGGGCGTCAGATGGGTCATCGACATATTCTGTAATTTTACCCACAATTAGCTGTACTATTTATTGAAATATATGAAGTGCTTCATTATTAAATTTTGCATATCTCTATCAATGCTAAATGTCTCCAAGCGGGTTAAATTGCAGCTCAAAAACAACCAGAATGTGCTGACTCATTGCAATTGAAACCCCGCGAAAGGTTTATTCATTGTTTTTTCACACCTCGAGCTCACGATTTGCTGTTTGAAGGTGCAAATCTTCATCCTTCGTGCTCTATATCTCTTCTTACATTTATCAGGTACCCAAAAATTGTGAAAAAAATTATATACATTGAAAGGGTGGGCAAACGGCCGTACAACCCGTTTACGGCCATTTTTTCCCACCCGTTTCCGTTCTGGCTTTCGAGTTGCAAGTTTAGGCCGGATACCGGTGTTTGTGGGCTAAAAAATAAAAGAAAAAGAAAAAGAAAAAAGAAAAAGGGAAGAGGAGGAAGGGAGGATCCCAACCTCACAATATCAATACGGCGTGCAACAACTCAAGCAAGAAACCTGAGGAACACTTCACTGAGCTGCGGCAATGTGTCCTGTAGGTGTTTGCGAGCTGTAGGAAAGCGGCATAAAGCAGGATACTGGATACTCGCTTAGATTTGCGAGATCATCAGGGTTTGTTTCCTCCTTTTAGATTTATTTTGCGTTATATAAGCTGGATACTCGCTTAGATTACACAAAAAGATCCTTGATAAGATAGAACAACTTTAGACCCATTCCTTCAGCACACAGCTTGAAGCCCCCTGGACCCCCTATGTATGTAGTTCATAAGTTACAACAGAATTCCAATTCAAGCTCAATCCCTGCACATCTTTTTGTAATAGTTCAAAAAAATGATCATTGAGAATAGTATTCTACACATAGAAAGATAGTACTACACAGATGACTAAATGACTACGATGAAGCAGGGCATGTCGCTGACGTGGCCCCTGCTTCTCATTAGAAAGGTGGGGAGAGAAGCCATCTTGCTCACCTGGATTAATGTGGGCAGCATCATCACAGTCTGGACGACATGGCACATCCATTGATATGCCAGGACATCTTCATCATCCCTCGTCGTTGGGTGTCCTTGTCGTGTGACGTTGCTCACGGCGACGTGGACCCTGCTTGTTTGGTAATGATCGTGTCTCGTCGTGTGCTTTTGTTCTGCCGTGGTTGTTGCATGATTGTGTTGACGTGTCGTGATCATTCATGGTTGTCCGTGGTGGTCAGTTGTTGCTTGGGAGGAATGACGTGGCCATGGCCGCTGTCATTGTCTGGTGGTGGCAGCATGTTAGGTGGGTGGCAGGGAAGAGGTGGGATGGCGGGGGACTCACAATGATAATGATGATGAAAATTAGCATACCATTTGTCATTGTGGTCGCCACTGGTTTGTGTCGGGTTGCCACGTTGCAGACGCGATGGGACCGTGCATCTGGTACTAAAAAAAGGGGGAGGGCCATACCAGACTTACATTTTGGCAACATGGTGCCTGGAAAGAAGGATCTTCATGTTGTGAAGGTGTTCCAGAGACCACTAAGAGTAGATTAGTGAAGGAAAAATAATATTGATATAACAAACCTACCATTTTTCCGAATTCAATAGAAACAGGTGACGAATCCTGTTTCCAACTGCATCCTCACCCAACAATGCCCTCAGCCTCTGCTTATACCCAGTTCATGGAGGCCGTCTGAGTCTTCGACGTGGGCTGTATGTCACTGGCTTGATTTTCGCGCTCCCTTTTAGGCGGCCGCGTTTACTTTCCGGAAGAGTAACTATTGTTGGAAGGTGCGTATTGGGTGCGTATAAAGCGGTCAATGAGCTAGCGGATGAAACAGCCACCTAGGGAGGTTCGAGATGGACTGTTTGAGGCGTATGTGAGGCGGCCGATGGGCTGGTGGCTGATAGAGGGCTTGAAATAAGCCGTGGAGAGTGCGTGGGAAGCGAAAGGTGAGCCAGAGGGTACGGCATTCGCTGCTGAAAGCGTGCAATGGATGGCAGGGGAGGTTGGAATGATTAGCGGAACCAGAGATGGGGGATTTCCCCAAGAATCTATCATTTGATTGAAAGAACGCAAGTAAGTTGAGTAGATCAAAAAGATAGCTTACGCACCTGAGGGGTTTGCAAAGTTATTCTCCATGGCCGCCGTGAATTCTTGTCCAAACCGTGATCTGTTCAAATGTCGGTTGCATCAGCAACGGCGCAAGGAAGAAATATGTGGGACTTACATGCCTTCTGAGTTTCCGGGTGCTCCCAAACAAATTATAGGATGTTTCCCCAGTTCTTTAACGTGTACCGATTGAGAATCCGAGTCCGTCGTAGTCTCTCCTAGACAGCTTCGATATGATGTGAAGTCGTACCTTGGTTCATGATAAGTCCGTTGTAGTTGAGAGAGACGATAGTAGCGTGCAGTGATCATGTGATGATTACATAATTTAATTTTCAAGCTCAATATCCGTATCCGCTATTCTCCACAGGCATCGTCATCCAGCCCAAGTTTATGCCCGTCGATCGACGGCCGTCCCCGTCAAACAGACGGTGCGCAGCCCTACTGCCAATAAGCCAAATAGCGCTGAGAGCCCAAAAAAACTCAACGAACTTTTTTCTAACACCACTCAGGTTCACAAAAAGTATGGCAAAGAAGTAAGTCCCTCTTTTATATATATATTCTAATCCAATACTGTATTGCAGAAAAGCGTCGGGGTTTACGAGCGACAGCAAGCTTTGTTGCCCAAAATATGAGAAATATATTCCTGTTGGAACAGGTGGCAAAGCAAATCTGCAGTGCGCAGCGAGACGGAGGTGCAGCAAGATGTCGCTATGCGTGACGTGATCAATCTTGTCGATAGCGAGGATGCCGGCGCACACGTACCCGCGGTAAAAAACGACTGCAATTGGACCGAGGATGTCACGGCTGTGGGGAGGAAGTCAGTTTGGGGGCAGTGCTATTGAATGCAAAGGAGAGGGTTGCGAGACTCTCTGGGTACGTGAATCTTCAAGTTTTGGAGGTTATCAGTTTGTTTTGCTGATCAACTTCATCTGGCACTTTAGTTTGACACGAAATGTGTGAAGGTTAGCCATTCATCGAAGTTTTGGATGTGTCCGACTTGTATGGATATGGGGGTGAAGCGTCGTCGCACGTAGTAACTCCAAAAAAAATATGTTTTTGACATAGGAACTCGGAAGTTTCCTTTTTTGGGGGGGTAGAGGTGGGGGGGGGTAGGCCGAGGGCCCCCTAATTTGTAATGTGACTGTATATCTAAAATCCACATTCCGCCACCCCTTTGCTCTTTCCTTCCATCGCCCATCTTGCTGACGTTTCAATAGGTGCTGTTTGGAAGCAGCTATGTCTCCTCTGCCCGGTCATGATCATACGTCCAGTTCCACAGCCTCTTCGGACGGCAAAGGGGGTGCAGATCCAGCAGCGAAAGGAGGAAAGTCAACGAAAAGGACGGGTCCTAGCTATGGTGCGCCCTATCCCGAAAGCTCTATTGCTGGCTTGGATGGCCTAATTTACGTGTGCAGTATATTACCGTCTGTACACCAAACTCGGTGCATTTGAATCGAATCACGCCCTCTACCAGAACGACCGTTTCATTGGCCACATTCCGTCGAAATTGTTTGCCCCTCCTCACATGGTCACGTCTTTCAGGCGGACCTTGTGCAAACTTGAGGGCCCCTCGGAGCCCGACAAGGCCCTTGTCTTCACACCGCTCTCAAGCCCAGCACCCAAAGAAGACTCTGCCCACCTATCTCTTTATGGTCCTTCTGGGCCAGGCCTGTCTGAACAAGATCCGATCGCGCTGGTTGTCGAGTCGGAGAAGAGAATCAAGGACGTTACACAGCCAGAGAAGCTCCCGGAACGCTCTGATGATACCAATATCCATTACGGCAAGTTTTGTCGATGTCTCCTACCTAAATAGTGCACTCAGCAGCTTCGCAGTATACTATCGCGTTTACTCAGCAGAAGGAGAAGGAGATGAAGAAAAGGCAAAGACATCCTTTGACGAGAGTGACATATCGTTAGGGCGCATCAACGCCGTCTTCATCGCTCCCCCTCTTACCGCTGGGTCTTTGAAAGCATGCATCACAAAAGCTGAAGGCCTCGTCACACCCGGTCATGCGCTCTACAAGGACATGGAACTCTTCCAAGACATGACTAGTGACACTGCCATGAACGACACCAACATCATATCCTTCCAAGATGACGCTTATCCGGGTAGTGATGAAGATGATCCCGTAGCCCTTGTCAATGCAACCGCCGATACAGCAGCGGATCAAAAGGCTAAGCCTACATCAGATAAAGTTCTCAGTGAATATCCACTAGACACTGCAGCAACAAACTGTGCTTTTCCAGATGGACCAGATCCAAAATTCACGAAACGTGCTCGGGCAAAGCGTGATTGGAGTGAGTAACAGTTCCTGAGATAATCCGATCCTCATCCTAAAGTACCCCATAGCACCTGAGGAAGTAAACAAGTCCACCTGGCTATCAATGATCAAAGATGAGATTGTTCACACAGATGGAGTTGTTCTCCCCATGACGTCCCAGTATAATAACTGTCTGTTTTTTCTATTCTGCTTTTTCACAGATTGTTGATGCTTTATCGGAACAGATATTTATTCAGGATACATGGTGATTAATTCCAAGGGTAAAAAACGCTATAAGTGTCCAATTTGCCCTTGGGTTACTAGGTCGTTATTGATTTTCTTTGGCAGTTGTGCGGAGCTGTGAGTGGTTTCCTCCCTCTATCGGAGTATTTGATATCCACCGTTTGCTAGGTCTTGTTGAATTTATCTGATTGGCGAACATTGGAGAGGGTGCGAACATTGGAAAGGGTGTATGCTTTCGGAATGGGATAGGTCAGGATTTAGGCTCAGAAGGGGTCGATGTACCAAGATCTGTCGATATGTAACACAAGAAACGAGGGCAGACATCCCAACTTGCAACCGCCGACTGTTGAAGCTTCAGAGACTCCCCACTTGGAACGTTCTTCAAGCTCAGATTCTCTCTGATCAAGTGCCCGTTCCCGCTCATCAACAGCTTGCTGAAGTTGCACGACCTTCTCCTCCCTCTCCTCCACCTCCGCCTGCTCCAGTTCCTGCACCTCTCGCTCCCTCCGCCCAACCACCTCCTCACGATACCCAACGCCCTTCTGCACCTCCCCAACCCTCTCCTCCACCCCCTCAATCCTCTCCAATCTAGCTGCCAAGGGTGGTTCATCTTGATATCTTCGCCCCTCAGATGCTCGGCCTCTAGCACAAGACCAAAGCAAGTAGACTTGGTATGTCCTCCATGTTGAACATCGATATCGGGGCTTGATGTGGTCGACTCCAAACGCCTGGAAATATCTGAGGGCAAAACGTAGCCCCCGATCAGCCAAACAGAAAGGCTTGTGATTGAATTTGAAATGATAAGAATGACCGTGACTTTGTTCTTTCAGATTCAGCTTTTGACGTCCTGGAACCGCGCTTCACGTTCCTCTATTCCGGACCCCATATCAGTGACGTCAAGACCGCCCGTATCGCTTGACATCGTGGCCAACAGTTGTCAGTGGTAAGTTGGCAACAATCTTTAAAAGGCGAGCACGCAAAGATAAGTGGTTCAAATGGGCCAGCTTGGGGTGTCCATCAGCATCAATGATGATCGACTCGGATGACTTGCAAGCCTCAGTGTACTTACGAGGACTCGGCATGAGGGACCACGAAGACATTAGGCTTGGCTGGCGCGTCAGACTGTCAGCGCTCTGTTGAGGTTCGATCCGGGACTACTGCTGGCTTCGCCGGAAGGAGGGACGACCATCTATGTAGAAGCCAAGGGCCCGCGTAAAAAGATAATATCGGGGTGATCAGTCCAACTTACCATTCAGGAGAGCTCCAAGACTTTACCCTGGTGCTAGATGCCTTCGTCGTTGTCTAAAATCAGGGTAGTGCCAACCAAGTTGTCGAATTTCCGCAAGGGAGTTCGGAGCTGCCCCTCCATGGCCCCTCCTTTCGTCAGATCCTACTGCCTGCCTGTAAATTGAAA
Source organism: Laccaria bicolor S238N-H82 (assembly GCF_000143565.1). Lineage (NCBI taxonomy): Eukaryota > Fungi > Basidiomycota > Agaricomycetes > Agaricales > Hydnangiaceae > Laccaria > Laccaria bicolor. Next base: position 929,389 of record NW_001889886.1, read on the forward strand.
ATTCAGTTTGTACCACATTGTCCACCTTTGAAGAAGGATTTCCGTAAATTTATGGACCCCGGAGAGTATTCAAAATGTGAACACGGTGAACGTTGATGCTGGAATTATGTGGAATATGTCGGTAATTATTACTGTAGGAACTGATCTGAAATGATTCATCTGCCCAAACACTCGCTTCGTTTACAACTATACACCATATCCAGCGTGCCCAATCTCCCACACAAGACAGCCCCAACCACAAATCCATCTTCGAGTACGTTTCGCAATTATCTCCTATTCATCTTCCTACGAACACAGCACCTCTCTCCCCTGAAGCACAAGCAATCAAAGAGGGATTCGAGCGGATGAGTACGATACATGATCCTCGGGCTGGGATGGGGAGGATTCCAAGGCCTGCAGCAGATTCGGACTCTGATGCACCTCCACCACCCAGGCCGATGGGAATGGGAATGGCCCCAGGACGTAGCGTTGATAAGGACGCCGACCTCTCGCCTGAGAAATCTGACCAGACGTAACCGCGGGATTGGGGTTCCCCGATGTTGACTGCCCATTACAACGAACAATAGGTAGCTTTGGCTGAGGTGCAGAGGGACCCGGAAGGCAAGTCAGCAGGGTCTTTTTGAGTGGAGACTTCCGTTGCTTCTGTAACCGTTGTCAGAACAAGCGAGATCGAAAAGACAACGTGAAAGCTCTGACTGAAGAACGCGGTTCCCAGATATAATCTGAGCTGTCGGTCTCGCTGTCATCGATGTAGTCGTGGTCATCATAATCATCGTCATCGTCATCGTATTGATCAAGCTCGTCGTCCAAATTTCCAAATGGGCGACGGCGATAAGCTTGAAAGCACACCTTCAGCGTCAGTTATGAAACATGATGAAAGGGGGTGACTATACCTGGGCAACGAGCCGGCGTTGTAGGGAGCAGACCGCGATCTGGAGGGGTCGTTAGAGGCTGGGAGCCGTGATCAAGAGGCGGCGGTTTCCAACCCCTTTGAGGTTGCTCGCTGCCTTCCCGAGGTTTCATCAGAGGTTGGAAGCTACAACCCGGTGGTTCCATACAAGGTCGTAAACCGAGAACCGAAAGTGCTGTTACTCGTTGAAATCCAGGATCCCAGGGTTCCCTTAGAGCCTGAGCACTACGATCCTCGTGAGTATCTGGGTGAGTTCCATGCTGAGCAGACGCGTTTTGGGTGTTAAGCAATGTCCCTCCCCTCCCCTGCTTGACGACATATTCAATACCCTTGAAAGGCGGAAACAGTGAAAGGACTTACCAAAGGAACGTCCAAGTCCAAGTCCGAGTCGTCCGAGATCTCAATAAAGACCTTCTCAACATTCTGTGTATCGTTGACGTTTTGCCTTTGATTCTGGAGCGCATGGTGTCCAGGATCAAATAGACCGTCGTGTAGTGTCGGGCGATCAATGAATCCTTTGTACTTGTCATTACGCCTTCGTCCTCGTTGCAAGTCCAGCGGTGTTCAGGGTATAATCCGTCATAGATATACCGACCCGTAACATAGATGAACGCACATACGAGAGAGTTGAAGAAGATGATGGTGAAAAGAAGGATGAAACCGAGGCAAGCTACCGCCAATGGCATGGGGAGAAGGCAATCGTTCTGTAGATAGGAAATGGGCGGTGGAACAGTGGGGAGAGATAGAAAAGACGTACCTTGAAATCATAGCTGTATAAAAGGGAAAACGAGACAAAGAAAAGATCGTCAAAGGGAGGACGCGATCCTTACATAAGCCATTCGAGACTGACAGCAACCCAATGGTCAAGTGTTGGTCAAGTGTTTCGTTTTGCCCGTGTTCTTGCAAGCATACTATGCAGCTGAGAGTCCAATGTCCCATTCCCCTTGATGTTAATAGGAGGAAGTCCACACTTGAGCAACGCAAGTGGCCTACCCAACGATGACTGTCTTAGAGGTTAGTACGTGTTCAGTAGGATCAGACTACCCCGTAACTCACCCCAATAGAATTTCATCAAACAAGACGTGGGACCAAACAGCAACAGGGAGGGCATCTAGTAACGGCATCGTCGAAGACATGTTTGAGGCGTGATTCTGTGTCAAGTCTGTCAGTAGTCCGAGAACTAGAAGCGAAGAGGGTACATACGTTGAAAAGAGCTAGCCAGCATCGTTGGAGGTCGCGGAAGTGCACGATGGCTGTTTCCTCATGGACTTCGTCGTCGTGGTAACCAAGAAAGGCGGAGGACATTCAATGCCAACCGAAATGGTGGGCCCATTCGAAGTGATATTCTTGACCCTCTTCGGTTGAAGAAAGAACCATTCCAATGCCTTGTTGCATTGTCAGTGAAGGTAGAAAATGTTTGAGTACGGAAGTTGAGTGACCTTCAACTTGTCTTGACGAACTCGCGCAATTTCACAAGAACCGTTTGGAAGATAAAGGGTCCCTTCATCTTTGATCTGGACAGCTGGTGTAAAGAGCCCCATCCGAACAAGTAGAGAATGCTCTAGACGACGATGGTGAGAACTAGGGAGGATGATGAGGAGATTTCGTGAGCTCACGTCATCAGTGAAGAAACAACCCCTCCAACTGAGAAGCCTGTTGTACTGGCCAACGGCTTCGATGGCAGAAAGTCTCTTTTTGGTCCTCCAAATCTGCTTGTATTTCCGCCAAAAGACCGTCGACCTTTGAGAAACGGAACTTCCTGGAGCGTTGTGCAAGGAAAACCCATGTGCGAAGCCACTTCTGAGTGTCTGGGCCTTCAAATTTATCCCAGGATTTGTCTGAAATGGCGACGATAAGGTTACGACGATAAACGAGACTTCGTTGGCATGAAACACACCGTGATTTGCGAGTTTCAGAAGGAATCAGGGTGCTTAGAACAGCTGGTCTTTGCCCTTCTTCAACGATCCGTTGACAAGGGATGATCCAAAGGTCGGGCACGAGAGTATTGAGTTTAGTGACCTTTTCTGAAGAGCCACTCCCTGAGGCTCCGTGAACAGTGTGAGGTAACGCCATTCTCGCATGACAAGAAGACCCGACTGTCAAACGTGGAAAACTTGAAATGCTGAATTATCGGAGGACTTGGTAGTGTTGCAGCACAACCAGATAGCGCGCTTTTCATCATTGAGCTGAGTCTCATCCAGTGTCTAAACATTCGTAAGAGGTGGGTGTGCGAGCAGGATGTAAGATACGCACATAGGGTCCTTTGAGATTGAAGAGAATATCGTTGCAAGATGGGCGAGGAGAACTTCCGACGAAGCCATGGGGGAGGTATATAGTGACGTGTTGAGAAACTTCGCCGTCATGCCGTGGCGAAGACCTATACGCCGTGGACCACTTTAGGCGGTATGTTTTGGAAGACGGCGCTTTGTTTGTTGGTAGACTCGAAGGATGTGAGGTCGAAGTCAGAGATAAAGCGGAAGCGAGGCGAACTGAGATTGTGAGAGTTCGTCGTGACTCGTGCCAACCCTGCACTTTCTCCACTTCCCCTCCTCAATAACCACTATCTTCCTCCCAGCGCACCATCAGAACTGTATCACAACCTTTATCGCCGCCTCTTCTCAAATATAATCGTGAATTCTCATGAAATTTGCGTTCCGATACTTTTCCACTCGGGAAGTTGGGAGCTTGAAATTTTGAAAGGCCAGTGCACGCACTGGATGGAGTAAAGGCGGAGCTACTCGTTCAACTTCAGAACATCCTACTTGGTCTGGCAGCGAGGTGGCAGCATAAGCGCCAATGCCTCATGTATGACGATCGATGAAGGTATGTCCGATAACTCTTTCCTTCAATTGTCCATCTTGCTGACGTTTCAATAGGTGCTGGTTGAAGCAGCTATGTCTACTCTGCCTGGTCATGATCATCCGTCCAGTTCCACAGCCTCTTCGGGCTGCAAAGGGGATACAGATTCAGCAGCAAAAGTAGGAAAGTCAACAACAAGGACAGGTCCTAGCTATGGTGCGTCCTATACCGAAAGCTCTACTGATGGTTTGAATGGCCTAATTTACTGATGCAGTATATTACCGTCTATACACCAAACTCGGTGCATTCGAATCAAATCGCCCCATCTACCACAACGACCGTTTCATTGGTCGCATTCCAACGAAGTCTTTTGCCCCTCCTCATACCGTCGCGTCTATCAAGCTGTCCTTGTGCGGACTTGAGGACCTTTCGGAGCCCGACAAGGCGCTTCTCTTCACACCGCTCTCAAGCCCAGCACCCAAAGAAGACTCTGCCCGCCTCTCTTTGTACGCTCCTTCTGGGCCAGGCCTGAACGAACAAGATCCAATCGTGTTGGTTGTCGAGTCGGAGAAGAGGTCCGAGGAGGTCTCGCAGCCGGAAAAACTTCCGGAACGCTCTGATGATACCGAGATCCATTACGGCAAGTCTTGTCGACGTCTCTTACTCATATAGTGCACTCATCAGCTTTACAGTATACTACCGTGTGTACTTGTCAGGGGGAAAAGGAGATAAAAATGCAAAGACGTTTTTTGACGAAAGCGACATTTCGTTAGCATCAACGCCCTCTTCATCGCTCCCCCTCACACCATTGGATCTTTGAAAGCATGCATCGCCAAATTTGAAGGCCTCGTAACGCCGGGTCATGCACTTTACACGGACATGGAACTTTTCGAGGGCATGAAAAGTGATGCTGCCATGAGCGACACTGATGACATATCCTTTCAAGGTGGCGCTTATCCGGGTAGCGATGAAAGCGATCATGTAGCCCTTGTCAATGCAACCACCGATATAGCAGCGGACCAAAAGGCTGAGCCTACATCGGGTGAAGTTCTCGGCAACCATCCACTAAACTGTCTAGACACCGCGGCAACAAACCCTGCTCTTTCAGATGGACCAGATCCAAATTTCACGAAACGCGCTCAGTTCAAGAATACTTGTAGTGAGTAACAGTTCCTGAGATAAGTCGATTCTCATTCTTCCGCCGCAGGCTACAAAACAATTGATACCGCCTGGCTATCAGGCGAAAAACATGAGATCGTTTACACAGATGGAGTTATCGTCTCTATGGGGTTGGCCGCTGACAAAAGTATCTCTTCCCTTTTCCGTTTTGTCACCAGTTTGTTGACACATTCGAACAGCGCTTTATTCAGGATACATGGCGATTAATTCCAAGGGTGAAAAAGGCTGTGAGTCCCAAATTGCCTTTGAATTACTAGGTCGTTATTGATTTTCTTTGGCAGTTGTGCGGAGCAGTGAGTGGTCTCCTCCCCCTCGGTCGGAGTATTTGATATCCACCGTTTTGCTAGAGAAGCTTGTTTTCGATTGATTGGTGAATAGTATCAGAGAGTGTGTATGCTTTCGGAATGGGATGGACTTAGGCTTAGGGGAGTCGATGTACCGGTACCGTAGATCTGTTGATATGTAACACAACTCGAAACGAGGGTCTGATCCAAAAAAAAAACGAAGCAGACATTACAACTTGCAACTGTCGACCCTTAACGTTGACGCCTTCAAACGTTCTGTCCTGCTCAAAGGTTCAAGGGATACATAAGGTATTAGTAAGAGCTATACAAAAACGCTCGCATACGCGCACGTTCATTTATTCAATTCCTCATTAGCGTCAGATCGTTAAAGTCGTAAAAATCATAAAAGTCATGAACCTGTTCGAGGCATCTCCCAGAGGCCCAAAATTAACCATTCAAGCAAAGACAACGCTACCTCCTGCTCCTCCTCTTCAACCAACTCGAAATCCCAACCCCAGTCAACCTCACATGCACCTTCAGCACAACAGCACACACGCCAATGCCCACGAGCACGAGGTAACTCCCCCGTCCACTTGTTGATAGGTACAGATCGCGTCGGGCTTCCCAATCACGTCAGGGTCTTCTTTGAGGGGGGATTGAGGTGGAGGGGGTAGAAGAGTTCGGGTTGGAGGAGGAAAAACTTGGGTTGGAGGAGGAGGGAGGGCAGGAGCAAAAGAGGAATGAAAACGTCTTGTCGCCTAACACACCAAAGATGACAGACCGAAGATGACCAATGGGCCATAAATTCGAACCAAGTGCCGAAGCGGACGCGTTGAGGCGACCAAGTCGAGCAGAACGTTTCCATTTCGTCTTCAGCCCGCTTAGGGTCGTTCTTCAACTCGAATCCTCTCTGACCGAGTGCCAGATCTTGCTTGCTCTAGTGCCGCGGCCCTTTATTCCCTCTGTCGTACCTCTTGCTCCCTCCGCTCAATGGCCCTCTCCCTCTCATCCACCTCTTTCTCCTTCCGCGCAAGTGCCTCCTCATGTCACCCCACAGCCTCCTCACGATACTTAACGGCCCTCTGCACCTCCCCAACCCTCTCATCCATTCCCTCGATACTCTCCTGCCTAGCCACCAGTACGAGCTCACGTTCGTCTACGGCTTGTTGGCGGGTAGTGAGGGTTACGCGGAGGGCCGTGAAGTCGTGTTCCGTTGAGTTTGAGACGTCTTGTTCTGTTGTGTGGGCGTGCGAGTCCAGATCCAGAGCTGGACGATCACAACGCTGAGACTCGTTGCCCACCACATACGCTCCATAAGTCGGGTTTCCTCCTGTCTCCTGCGTCTTTCTTTTCCCCCTCGTTTACTTTCTCTTCGCCTTTCGTGCCTTCTTGAGCCTTCCCCTCCACTTCTACTCTTCATTGTCAATGGAGGGGGAAAAGATTCGAGCACGGAAGTTGATTGACCTTCGACATGTCTTGATAAACTCGCGCAACTTCACAAGAATTGCTGAGAGGTTCAACATAAAGGGTCCCATATCTTTGATCTGGACAGCTGGTGGAGGAACCTTATCCGAACAAGGCCGGAAATGCTCTAGACGACGACGGTGAGGACTCTACGGAGAACGAGATTTGTATGCTTACGTCTTCATTTAGGAGAAACAATGTACCACGGCTTCGAGCATCTCCGGACTTCTTAAAAAATGGAACTCCCTGGAATATCATGCAAAGGGGGACCGTTTGCAAAGCAGTTTTTGAGGGTCTTCAAGTCTATCCCAGACTTCGTCTGAAATGGCGACGATAAGATTATGAGGATAAACAAGAGTTGATTGGCATGAAACAAACCGTGTTCAAAACGGTAATCAAAGTGCTCGTCGAACGGCCATTCCCCAACAGATCCCCCTTCTAATAAAGCCACTCCCTGAAGTTCCGCGGACAGTGTGGAGTAACGCCATGTTCACAGACCCAGTTGTCGAACGCCGAAATCCTAGTATAGGCGATCCCATCCTGCGACATGAATTATCAAAGTACTTGGTAGTGTAGGGGCGCATGGCGAGCTTTTCATCTTGTTTTCATCGTTGGCCAGATTCTGATTCAACACCTAAACATTCGTGAGAGGTGAAAGTGTGAGCATGATATAAGATACGCACATACTTATGGTCCTCTAGGATCGCAGAGAATTTCGTCGCAAGGAAATGGATAAGAAAATTCGGATGATGCGTATAGCAAGCGTATAGTTGTCTGGTATTGAGAAACGTCACCGTCATGACGTGGCGAAGACCTGTTCGCCGTAGACCTCATTCAGCAGTATGATTTGGGAGACGGCGCCTTGTTTAATGGTAGACTCGAAGGACGTGAGGTCGAAGTCAGATATAAAGTGGAATAGAGGTGAACCGCACTCGGATATGGCTGGCGATCGGAACCACCAATGCGCATGGAGGTCGCCTCTGAAGACGGTGCTGTCAACCTGTACCCCCTCCACGACTTCCACCTCTCCTCAATAACCACACTCTTCCTCCCAACGCACCATCGGAACTGTATCATCAACCTCCATTTCCACCTCTCCCCCATATAATGGTGGTTTCTCATGAACTTGCGCTCCCCAAGTTGAGAGCTTGAGAGTGGGCTGGAAGGAGGGAAGGCGGAGCTACTTGTTGAGAACATCCTACGTGCTCTGGCAGCGAGGGCACGGTTGATGGATAAGCGCCGATGCATGATGCATGACAGTGCTCGATGAACTTTGAAGGCCGCAGGCGTGTCCGGTAACTCTTTCCTCCAATCGTCCATCTTGCTGATATTTCACAGGTTCTGGTTGGAAATGGCGATGTTTACTCTCCCTGGTCGCGATCATACGTCCAGCTCCACTGCCTCTTCAGACGGCAAAGGGGGTACAGATTCAGCATCTAAAGATGGAAAGTCAACGAAAAGGACAGGTCCTACCTATGGTACGTCGCTATCCCGAAAACTCTACTGCCGGCCTAATTTACTCATGCAGTATATTACCGTCTATACACCAAACTCGGTGCATTTGAATCAAATCACACCCTCTACCAGAACGACCGTTTCATTGGCCGCATTCCGTCGAAGTTGTTTGCCCCTCCTCATACTGTGGCGTCTATCAAGCGGTCCCTCTGCAAACTTGAGGGCCTTTTGGACCCCGACAAGGCACTTGTTTTCGCACCGCTCTCAAGCCCAGCACCCAAAGAAGACTCTACCCGCCTTTCTTTGAACGCTCTTTCTGGACCAGGCCTGTCCGAACTAGATCCGATCGCGCTGGTTGTGGAGTCGGAGAAGCGGACCAAGGAGGCCTCGCAATCGGAGACCCAGCTGCCGGAATGCTCTGATAATACTGACATCCACTACGGCAAGTCTTGTGCATGTCTCCTACCTAAATACTGCACTCATCATCAGCTTTACAGTATACTATCGTGTTTACCTATCAGAAAGCGAAGGAGAAGCAAAGGCAAAGACATCCTTTGACGAAAGCGATATTTCGTTAGGACGCATCAACACCCTCTCCATCGCTCCCCCTCACACCGCTGGGTCTTTGAAAGCACGCATCGCAAAAGTTGAAGGCCTTGTCACGCCGGGTCATGCACTCTACAAGGATATGGAACTCTTCCAAGACACGGATAGTGATGCTGCCATGAACGACACCGACATCATTTCCTTCCAAGGTGACGATTATCCGGGCAGTGATAAACGCGATCACGTAGCCCTTGTCAATGCAACCACCAATACAGCAGCGGATCAAAAGGCTAAGCCTACACCAAAGCCTACACCAGGTAAGGCGCTCGGCAAATATCCCCTAGACACTGCGGCAACAAACCGTGCTTTTTCAAATGGACCAGATTCAAATTTTACGAAACGCGCTCAATTAACTCATGGTGGCGGTGAGTAACAGTTCCTGAGATAATCCAATTCTCATCCTATAGTATCCCACCGCAGACTACAAAGCAAAGGATTCCGCCTGGCTATCAATAACCAAAGATGAGATCGTTTACACGGATGGAGTTAGTGTCTCCAAAGTTCATTCCCTCAACAGCGGTATTTTTTTTCCTTTTCTGCTTCATCACCAGTTTGTTGACGGTTTGTCGGAACAGGCTCTTATACAGGATACATGGCGATTAATTCCAAGGGTGAAAAAGGCTGTGAGTCTCCAATTTACCTTTGGGTCACTAGGTGGTTATTGATTTTCTTCGGTAGTTGTGATGTCGAGTAAGTTGTCTCGTCCCTCTGTCGGAGTATTTGATATCCACCGTTTGCTAGATTATGTTCAATTTATCTGATTGGTGAACATTGGAGAGAGTGTATGCTTTCGGAATGGAAATATGTCAGGATTTAGGCTCAGAAGGGGTCGACGTACCGGTCCCGTAGATTTGTTAACATGTAACACGAGAAACGAGGAATTGATTACGAAAAACCAAGCAGACATCGCTGATTGTTGAAGCTTTCAATTGCAAATGTTCAGTCCTGCTCAAAGATTCAAGCGATACATAAGGTATAACTAACTATATCAGAGATATTTACAGGAACAAAAAAACCAAAACGCTCGCATACGCGCGCGTTCATTTATTCAATTCCTCGTCAGCATCAGTCAAAAAGAGATCGTGAAAAAGTCGTAAAAGTCATAAAAGTCATAAACCTGTTCAAGGCATCTCCCAGAGGCCCAAAATCGGCCATTCAAGCAGCAATACTACCGCATGCTCCTCCTCCTCAACCAACTCCATATCCCAAACCCAGTCAACCTCCTCACAAGCAACTTCAACACAACAGCACACGCGCCAATACCCACGAGCACAAGTAACCCCCCCCCGTCCACCTTTTGACAGGTACAGATCGCGTCGGGCTTCCCAGTCGCGGCAGGGTCTTCTTTGAGCGGGGATTGAGGAGGAGGGGGTGGGGGTGGAATGATTAGGGTTGGAAAAGAGGAACGAAAACGTCTTGTAGCCGAATACACGAAAGACGACAGACCGAAGGAGGGTAATGGGCCATGAATTTGACAAAGTCGACGCGTTGGGAGCACCAACTTGAGGAGAACGCGTTTCCTCGAAATCTTCAACCCGTTTAGAACGTTCTTCAAGCTCGAATCCTCTCTGTTCAAGCGCTTGCTCCAATTCCACGACCTTCTCTTCCCCCCCTCGTACCTCCCGCTCCCTCCTCTCAACCGCCCTCTCCCTCTTCTCCGCCTCTTTCTCCCTCCGCCCAACCGCCCCCTCACGATACCCAACAGCCCTCTACACCTCCCGAACCCTCTCCTTCACCCCCTCAATCCTCTCCTGTCTAGCCGCCAGCCCAAGCTCACGTTGGTCTGGGGCTTCTTCGCAGGTTGTGAGTGCTATCCGGAGGGTGGTCAAGTCTGAGCTTGAGTCGTTTGAGGCGAGAGAGGTGAGGTTTGAGTCGATGGGAGTGAGGGACATATTGCCGTGACCAGGTTCTTGGACTTGTTTCTGCTTGACAGGTCCATGATGTTGAGGTGGGTCAAGGTGCGGACCATAAGTCACCTCTTGTCTCCCTCCGTCTCCTGCATATTTCTTCCTCTTCCCGTTATTATCTTTCTCGTTGATGGTTTTCTCCTTCCCTTTCTCATCGATGGTATGATTCAGCCCCATCCGTCTCTGTCTCCGTCACTGGATAATTGTGATGGAGCGGTGTCGTTGCTTCTCTCTGTTTCCGATTCTACTCTGTGTGTAATGGGCAGCACCAGATGTATTCCCCATAACATCATCACCAGACGTATCCCTCAAAATCTAACCAACCCCTCAACCCCAACTCCAACCCTGGGCTGTGGCCTAGGATGATGATGTTTAACAGACCCAGAATCGGTCACCGTCGTCGCAACGCCCTCCTCTTCCTTTCCCCACCCACACCAGCACTGGAAATAGGGGGGGTCTACGAGAAGGTGTTGTCCGTTATGTGGCGGGAGAGGAAGGGACGCGCGTATTGTTGGCCTGGACCACCTATGCCTAAAGGGGTCGGAATGGGGGTATGGAACATAAGAATCCCGTTGGGCGAACGGCGAACCAGTGCCTGTTGAAGGGAACGAAGGCACCCGTAGAAACGAACGGAGACCCCGTATGTACAAATGGAACACGCGACCAAAAATGGGCCCTGCGAAGGAAGAGAGCGCTGAGTCTTGTCGGTCACATCCGATAAGACGTGGAATGTCGTTGGCCTTTTGTCAGAAAATAAGATGTTGAGTTTGGTTCGCTCTTATTCTATGAGCTTTCACCCTACCGTTTCGATTGGAGGTAGAACCAAAGCTGGTGTCCCTGCTCCTCCTCCCCACATCAACGTCCAAAAAGTTGGAAGAGGAATCGTCATGTTGTAGAGAATGAACGGGGAAGCTATGGCCCGACTCGAACCCGGGAGGCGGAGAGGGGGTGGGTTTAGTGGGTTGTTGGTAGTTCGGACCTTCATATCCAATTAGCACTAGGTAGAAACAATACCAAGAACAAGAAGAACACGTACCTTCAAATCGCCCTCGTTCAAAGGTGTTGTCACAGTAGTCATGACGGAGACCTCAAAGGCAAAGACCTAGGTCAAGCTCCTACTATACCTACGCCTGTAGGGAGTTGGGGACACCTGACCACTTGGCGAAGGCGTAGACGGGAAATAGTGGTGTTGTGTGAGCGTGGTACTATGGACTTGGTGGTGCGGTGAGGAAGAAGAGCGGGAAATGATGCCTGTGGATGTTGTTTTTATAGCGTAGGGGTGTGTACTGCGTTTGATGAGGGTTTGGAGATGACGATGGAGGCATCCTTTGTGGGTGAGCTGGTCCGGGTGAATTAATAGGTGGATGTGGAGGATGTGTGGGATCGACTTGGATGGCTTTGACTTGCCATAGCTTTAGTCTCCCGATGTCAGACTCCGATATGAAGTTGATGATAGTCGATCAATTTCATATGGAGTCTGCTTTCAAACGCGCCCGCAACATGGGCGCAGATTATTTCCCACAATATTTATTCCCACGGTTCGCTTTTGCAACATGAAAAGATGTCATGTGATTGCTTCGCGCGACGCGCCTTGGAGGTCAAACAGAAATAGAGGTTATAATTTCGAAGTTTCCTTTGCTCAATGTGCGTGGAACCGGCCACAGTCCCACCTGAGACACCTCATCAACAAAATATTGTTGCACCGATCACTCCTACCCCATTCTGGAACTACAATGGAGTTTCTGAAAGCTCATTTTCTCCAATTCCTTCTTCGCTGTCCCTGTCAGCTTGTAGAGGTATGAAGAGCCAGTACCTGGTCTTCCTCAAGTGCAGTTGTTGGATATATGGCAAGAATGGCTGGATTGGAGGGAATTTCGTGGTCAGACAAAGGGTAGGATCCTCCAGAATAGCAAGAATGGCATGCATAACCATGTATATATATGCAGCTTTTCCCAATCCCATTGCTGAGATTGCAAGGAGGTTGTTTACGTCAAGCAGTGAGGTAATACCCTGAAGTTAGTAGTCATGTGGACCAGATGGGAGGTGTTTCTGTTGGATTTGGAGGGAGAGGGCCCACCCCTCTGCAGATTTGAATGTAGACTTTTTGGTTACAGGTGTTTCAGGCATTATTACCAGGGAAAACGCGTATAATCGTCGATGAAGCACAACTAATTTACAACGCGACGCGGTCCGTGGGAACAAAACGTGACCATTATTTTTACGCCTATGTTGACCTTACCATAAGGCCCAGACTACCATAGCTTGCGATTCATATCACGTTGGTCACATCGTCTTGCGCCGTGACGTCAACAGATTGTCCTGAACCTGTCAATTTTGTGTCAATTGCCTGTCAACGCAATATCAACGACCTCCCTGACTGGAGAGGCGCCCATGTGCCTGTCTAGATAACAACCATTGTAAGGCCCACCGCGCTGAACAGCCATAGAATTTTATAGGCATCGGTACACGTCATTCCCGCACTCAAACGCGTTGGTGCTATCATATGGCAACAGGGACCAGCCAGCTTCAATATCACGGCTAAGACCGATGTTTGTACACTTGCCAATCAATATGCCGAAATAAATTCACTATTCTATTATATAATATTGATATTGTCCATCAAATATTTCATCCTGTAACAATTTCCTATTGATTTCCAAAGTGCCGATTTGCCATATGATGTCCATCTTGTATCTTCGTTGTAGGAAACTTTGCGATTTCTAGAGCTACCATCTCCTACCAAAACCTCTGACCCACCCCAACTCGGATTAGTGTTTCTTCTTGAAGCCATGAAACTACCGATCCACCAGATGCTTCATTGCTGACAACTTACTACACAAAACCTATGCGTGTATAACTTCCGCACTACATACAAAACATGCAATTCTGGCCTGTAGAACATTGAGCGGAAAGGTGACAATGAGATCTCGTTGGCCAGTGGTCACGGCTAGCGTTGCCGAAGTTCAGTCCAGAACTTCGGTTCGAACCCGAACCCTCTGAACCGAACACAAAGTTCGGTTCGGGCTCCAGAAAATTTCTGGAGAACAGGTTCGGACTGAACCGAACCTCTGAACCTTTAGCCACTGGGGGGCCTACTTTCCCTCTGTTTTGGACATTTTTTTTGCAATTTTTTGTTCAAAACTATTGTGATCTGTAACAACTACAGTATTTAAATGTAAAGTATCAATCCTTCATCTGGGTAATGGTTGATGGCCATATTTTAGGTCGCTTTCCCACACGTGCACTTGTTGGGGTCTGTTGTATAATATCTATTTGGCTTATCAAACATGGTTTGTGCCACAGCATTGCATAAATAACTGATTTTTAGAGATTACACATGAGTTTTGAAGCATTTGGACACGAAAAAAAGGCAAAAAAATTGATTTAAAAAAATTACAAGGTTCAGAAGGTTTGAACCTGAACCGAACACACGGTTCAAGTTCGGTTCAGGCTCGGAAAATTTGTAGGAGGTTCAGGTTCAGGTTCGCACCAAAGGGGGTCTGAACCGGACTGAACTGAACTTCGGCAACGCTAGTCATGGCTGTCCAGCACAACGATTAGGATGCAGTTGGGATGCAGCAAAAGGGAAGAGTGTTGGGAGACATGCAGCATGCGAAATGACAGTGGCAAACCAAGGAAGATCGGCGGTGGGTCATCACATTAGAGGAGTTGAACATCTATGCGGAAATATTGTCGAGATGTCGGCACGGTGTTTGTTTGCGCCGAAGGAACTTGAACTTGACATTGAGTCTGTTCATTGCTTGATGAGATGCTGAAACTTAAAAGAACATGTTCTGAGAGAGGTTTCAATCTTTTTTTTCATAGTGCTAGGAAGATGTGCACTGGTCGACGTTCAGTTCATGCCGAGAGGCGCGACAGGCAATCATCAAACACGACTGTCTACCTCATGGCTTTGTTGATCTCAACTCTAAGTATTCTGCTCTATGGGCTAGCCCACCGCTTCGACCTGCACACCTAGTTGAGCCACTATGATATGGAACACGATTTGTGCAACTCAATGTGTACTTATTCTTTCCTCATCTGCCGACATTCTCATCATCACAGACTTGAATGCATGACAAATCGACAGCCAGGTACTGCTACGGTAGTATTGTTGTATACATTGGGCTGGATAGTTCAGTGCATTACCTTTCTATCCCGCACAATTGCCCGTTGATATACAGACAGTGGGCGAGCCAACGACGAGACTTGGGGTTGACGGTGGAACACCAGTGAACTTGGGTTGGAGGTGGAATGGTGGGACACGGACCAGGGCGGTGTGTACGGATGAGTATGGAGGAAGCAGCCAGTTGACCAACTTTGGGAAAGCTGGTGGAGGAACTGATAAAAAGAGAGATCAGAAACAATTTAATAACATTGAGTGTCAGGCTTACAGTCAATGGTTAGACCAAAACAGGGTGAGTCCATGGAAGATAGTAGAGTCTTGTTCACCTCAGTTATTAGCCAACAAAGACGAACAAATCAAAACCACATACCGCATGTCTTGCGTACAACTCTACTTCTCATCCCTCCTGCTGTTGGGCCTAATCATGCTTCGCGCTTAAGCTCCGCCTTTCCGAATCCCTGGAATGCAAGCGAAGTCAGTATGCAGAGCCTCGTAACAGCTGATAAGCTTGTCCATGTAAGAGAAGGGGTGTCGTTCACCTCAGTTATCAGCCAATAAAAGATGAGCAAGTCCAAACCACATACTGCAACTAGTGTTTGAAAGTCCGGTTCGGTCCGGTTTTTTGATGCCCAGGGGTGTTAACCGTAACCGTAACCGGTCTGCCTTTTCCCCAGAAGTCAAAAGACCAGACCGGACTGCAAAAAGACTGCAGACTGCGGTTTTTTGTGGTCTATAGACCGGTTTCGGTCTGCATCAGTTTTAACCGGTTTATGACCGGTCTTTGGGCCAATATTTTAAAATTATGAATCGGTAAATTTATTAACATTTCTAATAGCTTCAAAACGAGCCCAAGAACGTTAAATTCCGTTAGGAATTGGTGCTTCTATAAAATAAGTCTGGTACATCTATTATTCCCAAAAGTAATTCACATTTTAATTCATATCTCTCTCGTTTTTTTACCAAATCGTACGTTCTTGGGTGCGTTTTAAAGGGTATTTAAGGGGCTACAAAAGACCGGTCCAAACCGGTCAAGACCGGTTCACGTTAACCGGTTTTTTTGCGGTCTTTACATTTCAAAAATAAAAGACTGTAACCACAGGTCCGGTCTTTTGCAGTCTTGGTCCGGTCTGGTTATGGTCTTTTTCCAGTCACAAGACCGGACTTCCAAACACTAACCGCAACAGATTTACAACAAGGATCCAATGTAAACAAGCTGATGCACCAAAATCATGTAGCGTGCACCTGAACGCCTTGGTGTGCAAACAACATTGAGCGCTGTCACTGTCGTTCGCTTCGCATGCTCTGTGTGTGTTACTGAGTCATGAATAACCTAAGGGCAGAGAGTTCGAAGCACTGGAGACGTGACAAACAAGGTAACAACACACATTTCAAGAAAAATCTTCCAGACACCACAAGTCTCCTTATAGAAAAATATGCTTCACACTTCCACAATGAGCGGGAGAATGAATAGCAGGCTTCGTAATGCCTATGAAACCGATGAGCGAATGAGATGGCGGCAGCGACAGGAAATATACCATCTTACAGTGGCGCTTAAGCTCCACCTTTCTGGAATGAGAATAAATGAGCAATTGCTACATAAACCACTGAAGCCCTCAGAGGCCTATCTATCCATCTTTCCTGTGCCTCTTTGTTCAGGAGAAGGACACAAGGGAGCCAGAGAAGATGCCATTGACAGCCGCAAATCCCACCAGATGAGTTGAATCTTGATCCAAAATCCACCGAGAGTCCGCCTTGCACTTGACCCAAGGGTCTCGTAGTTGAGCCTCCTCGCCATCACAAATGGTGTTGGGTGACTTGGGCAATCACTCATCGTTGGTGAGTTTCACGAAGAGTTTCTGGGAAACCTTTGTTGGACCATTGGTGGGTTGAGCGAGAATGCAGCTGGACCTGCGGCGACCTAAAGAGTGTTCAGCGGAGGTATGTGACATGACGCGATGCGATGCGAACCTTCTTACTGTAGGGGAGACAGAGTGTGATGAGAGGGAAGGAGGTCTTGATAGAGATGGCAAACGATTGCGCGGCACCTTGGCGATAATTGATAGGAAATTGTGACAATACCAATATTATATTATAGAATTAATTAATTAACTTCGGCATACTGATCGGCAAGTGTACAAACATCGGTCTTAGCCGTGATATTGAAGCTGGCTGGTCCCTGTTGCCATACTATCAACCCTGTAAGTACTTTCTCCACTTATTACAGTGACCCTTCTGATTTGTGATTAAGCACTCCCTTCCTCCCAGCGCACTGTCAGAATTGTATCGTCAAACATCTGACTTACTCTGGCAGCGAGGTGACAGCATAAGCGCCAATGCCTCGTGGATGATAAAGGTATGTCCAATAACTCTTTCCTTCAATTGCCCATCTTGCTGACATTACAATAGGCGCTGGTTGGAAGCAGCTAAGTCTACTCTGCCTGGTCGCGATCATACGTCCAGATCCACTCCCTCCTTAGACGGCAGAGGGGGTGCAGATTTAGCATCTAAAGATGGAAAGCCAACGAAAAGGACGGGTCCTAACTACGGTGTGCCCTATCCCGAAAACTTGACTCCTGGCTTCAATGTGCTAATTCACTCGTGCAGTATACTATCGTCTATACACCAAACTTGGTGCATTCAAATCAAATCGCCCCCTTTACGACAACAACCGTTTCATTGGCCGCATTCCAACAAAGTCTTTCGCCCCTCCTCATACGGTAGCATCTATCAGGCGCTCCCTATGCAAATTTGAGGGCCTCTCTGAGCCCGACAAGGCGCTTGTCTTCACACCACTCTCAAGCCCAGCACCGATGGAAAACTCTGCGCGCCTCTCTCTCTTTGCTCCTTCTGGGCCAGGCTTGTCTGAACAAGATCTGATCGTGCTGGTTGTCGAGTCGGAGAAGAGGACCAAGAACATTACGCTGTCGGAGAAGCTCCCGGAATGCTCTGATGATACTGATATCCACTACGGTACGTCTTGGCAACGTCTCCTATCTAAATAATGCACTTATTAGCTTTTCAGTGTACTATCACCTTTACTCATCAGAAGGAGATGGAGATGAAAAGGCAAAGAGGTCCTTTGATGAGAGTGACATGTCATTAGGGCGCATCAACGCCATCTTCATCGCTCCCCCTCATACTGCTGGGTCTTTGAAAGCATGCATTGCAAAAGCTGAAGGCCTTGTCACACCCAGTCATGTGCTCTACAACGACATGGAACTCTTCCAAGACATGACTAGTGATGCTGCCATGAGTGACACCGATGTCATATCCTTCCAAGGTGACACTTATCCGGGTAGCGATGAAGGTGATCCCGTAGCCCTTGTCAATGCAACTGCCAATACAGCTGCAGACCAAAAGACCAAGCCTACACCAAAGCCTACACCAGGTAAAGTTCTTGGCAAATACCCAATAGACACTGCGGCAATAAACTGTGCTTTTTCAGATGGACCAGATTCAAAATTCATGAAACACGCTTGGTTGACTCGTACTTTCGGTGAGTAACAGTTCCTGAGACAATCCAATTCTCATCATATAGTATCCTACCGCAGACTACCATAGCATTGATTCTGCCTGGCTGTCAATAACCAAAGATGAGATCGTTTACACAGATGGAGTTATTGTCTCCAAAATTTACTCCCCCCACAACCGTATTTCTTTCCTTCTCTGCTTCATCACCAGTTTGTTGATGCTTTGTCGGAACAGGTACTTATTCAGGATACATGGCGATTAATTCCAAGGGTGACAAAGGCTGTGAGTCCCAATTTGCCTTTGGGTCACTAGGTGGTTGTTGATATTCTTTGGCAGTTGTGAATGGGGGTCAGTGGTCTCCTCCTCCTTGGTCGGGGTACCTGATATTCACCGTTTTGCTAGGTAATATTATGTACTTTGATTGATCGCTGATTCAGAATATCAGAGAGAGAGTATGCTTTTGGAATGGGATCTGTCAGGACTTATAATCTGTACTTTACCCTCCCCGGCTTAATCCATATGGAATGCATGGAAGGGGGGTGGATTCCAGGAATTCCAGATGGATTCCATGGAATGGCAGATGGACTCCATACTTTCTGGGGATGGATTCCATGGAATGGCTGATGGACTCCATACTTTCTGGAGATGGATTCCATGGAATGGCTGATGGACTCCATACTTTCTGGAGATGGATTCCATGGAATGGCTGATGGACTCCATACTTTCTGGAGATGGATTCCATGGAATAGCTGATGGACTCCATACTTTTTTAGATGGAATCCATACTTTTTCCATATGGAATTCAGATGGAATAAGTCCCAATTCCACAATTATTATCATAGAATCACAAGTCCAGACTTAATCTGCAAAGTTCCAACTTAAACACTAATAAATGAAGAAAACTAAGGTGTATTGAAACAGACTACATAATTTTATTTTACTACATATAATATTAAAGGGAGGGGGAGGGAGAGGTATAGATATAGAGTGATCAAGGGAGGGGGAAGTGATGGAGGGGAGTGGGAGTTGTGGAGAGAGGGAGTTGTGGAGAATGAGGAGGGAGGGGAGGGGTGGAGAGTGATGGAGGTGGGGAGTTATGGAGGGGGAAGGAAAGGTGGAGAGGGGGGCAGCAATTAGAGGGGGAGCAATGGGGGAGGGTGTGATGTGGAATAATGATGGAGGGAGGGGGGGCTCACCTGGGCTCGTCACTGTGTTCGTGGATGGGCGGCGGACATTTTC
>NW_001889886.1:948878-950433 GCF_000143565.1 Laccaria bicolor S238N-H82
CAACACTCGCTTCGTTTACACTATACACCATATCCAGCGTGCCCAATCTCCCACACAAGACAGCCCCAACCACAAATCCATCTTCGAGTACGTTTCGCAATTATCTCCTATTCGTCTTCCTACGAACACAGCACCTCTCTCCCCCGAAGCACAAGCAATCAAAGAGGGATTCGAGTGGATGAGTACGATACATGATCCTCGGGCTGGGATGGGGAGGATTCCAAGGCCTGCAGCAGATTCGGACTCTGTTGCACCTCCACCACCCAGGCCGATGGGAATGGGAATGGCCCCAGGACGTAGCGTTGATAAGGACGCCGACCTCTCGCTTGAGAAATCTGACCAGATGTAACCGCAGGATTGGGGTTCCCCGATGTTGACTGCCCATTACAATGAACAATAGGTAGCTTTGGCTGAGGTGCAGAGGGACCCGGAAGGCAAGTCAGAAGGGTCTTTTTGAGTGGAGACTTCCGTTGCTTCTGTAACCGTTGTCAGAACAAGCGAGATCGAAAAGACAACGTGAAAGCTCTGACTGAAGAACGCGGTTCCCAGATATAATCTGAGCTGTCGGTCTCGCTGTCATCGATGTAGTCGTAGTCATCATAATCATCGTCATCGTCATCGTATTGATCAAGCTCGTCGTCCGAATTTCCAAATGGGCGACGGCGATAAGCTTGAAAGCACACCTTCAGCATCAGTTATGAAACATGATGAAAGGGGGTGACTATACCTGGGCAACGAGCTGGTGTTGTAGGGAGCAGACCGCGATCTGGAGGGGTCATTAGAGGCTGGGAGCCGTGATCAAGAGGCGGCGGTTTCCAACCCCTTTGAGGTTGCTCGCTGCCTTCCCGAGGTTTCATCAGAGGTTGGAAGCTACAACCCGGTGGTTCCATACAAGGTCGTAAACCGAGAACCGAAAGTGCTGTTACTCGTTGAAATCCAGGATCCCAGGGTTCCCTTAGAGCCTGAGCACTACGATCCTCGTGAGTATCTGGGTGAGTTCCATGCTGAGCAGACGCGTTTTGGGTGTTAAGCAATGTCCCTCCCCTCCCCTGCTTGACGACATATTCAATTAGTGTTTGAAAGTCCGGTTCGGTCCGGTTTTTTGATGCCCAGGGGTGTTAACCGTAACCGTAACCGGTCTGCATTTTCCCCAGAAGTCAAAAGACCAGACCGGACCGCAAAAAGACCGCAGACCGCGGTTTTTTGCGGTCTATAGACCAGTTTCGGTCTGCATCGGTTTTAACTGGTTTATGACCGGTCTTTAGGCCAATATTTTAAAATTATTAATCGGTAAATTTATTAACATTTTTAATAGCTTCAAAACGAGCCCAAGAACGTTAAATTCCGTTAGGAATTGGTGCTTCTATAAAATAAGTCTGGTACATCTATTATTCCCCAAAGTAATTTACATTTTAATTCATATCTCTCTCGTTTTTTTACCAAATCGTACGTTCTTGGGTGCGTTTTAAAGGGTATTTAAGGGGCTACAAAAGACCGGTCCAAACCGGTTAAAACCGGTTCACGTTAACCGGTCTTTTTGCGGTCTTTACATTTT
>NW_001889886.1:951219-963124 GCF_000143565.1 Laccaria bicolor S238N-H82
ATTCGAGACTGACAGCAACCCAATGGTCAAGTGTTGGTCAAATGTTTCGTTTTGCCCGTGTTCTTGCAAGCATACTATGCAGCTGAGAGTCCAATGTCCCATTCCCCTTGATGTTAATAGGAGGAAGTCCACACTTGAGCAACGCAAGTGGCCTACCCAACGATGACTGTCTTAGAGGTTAGTACGTGTTCAGTAGGATCAGACTACCCCGTAACTCACCCCAATAGAATTTCATCAAACAAGACGTGGGACCAAACAGCAACAGGGAGGGCATCTAGTAACGGCATCGTCGAAGACATGTTTGAGGCGTGATTCTGTGTCAAGTCTGTCAGTAGTCCGAGAACTAGAAGCGAAGAGGGTACATACATTGAAAAGGGCTAGCCAGCATCGTTGGAGGTCGCGGAAGTGCACGATGGCTGTTTCCTCATGGACTTCGTCGTCGTGGTAACCAAGAAAGGCAGAGGACATTCAATGCCAACCGAAATGGTGGGCCCATTCGAAGTGATATTCTTGACCCTCTTCAGTTGAAGAAAGAACCATTCCAATGCCTTGTTGCATTGTCAGTGAAGGTAGAAAATGTTTGAGTACGGAAGTTGAGTGACCTTCAACTTGTCTTGACGAACTCGCGCAATTTCACAAGAACCATTGGGAAGATAAAGGGTCCCTTCATCTTTGATCTGGACAGCTGGTGTAAAGAGCCCCATCCGAACAAGTAGAGAATGCTCTAGACGACGATGGTGAGAACTAGGGAGGATGATGAGGAGATTTCGTGAGCTCACGTCATCAGTGAAGAAACAACCCCTCCAACTGAGAAGCCTGTTGTACTGGCCAACGGCTTCGATGGCGGAAAGTCTCTTTTTGGTCCTCCAAATCTGCTTGTATTTCCGCCAAAAGACCGTCGACCTTTGAGAAACGGAACTTCCTCAGCCCTAGCTGTAAGAATTGACCAAATTGTGCAGGACCTGACCACTGATTTCTATTGCGTATGGCATGGATGTGTCCAGTTGCCCAAAAGCAAAAGTTATGCAGGACCTTATTCTATGCCAAAAATGTGTTGAGAATTTGTTCTGCATTGTTTTGGGTCATTATGTAATAACCCTAGGGTAGGTTTTATTTCATTTCTCGGGGTCAATTGTTTTCCGTGCGGCTCAACCATTAAAATGATATTTCCGCGCAGCTATTTTTAGGCATTTGGCATATTCCCTCATCAAAATGTCTCCCCCCATGTCAAAACAGCTTTACATGATTTCCATCATCTGAATTTGGGAAGATATGTTGTTGCCGAGCCGTCGTCGTGTCGACTGCCATCAGTCTTTCCACCGGTAGTGCTATTTTTGGCTGGCATTCCATCAAATGTGTCTGGCTGCGTCAACAGCACCTGTCACAGATGTTTCTTGCTGTCAGAACAGGTCTCAGTATGTTTTCTTCAACGTAGTTATGTTTTTCCACCTGCTATGTTTGTTTTTATTTTATTTCTGACTGTTTTATTTTATTTCCCAATGGATAATCTGCCTCCATTTCACCCTGTTGCACGCTCCATTTCCCCCTGTTGCATGCTCTGATGCTAAACGTTCACATCTGCTCGACGCACACATAATCGATAGCTGGAAGACGCATCGCGCTGGCGTTGAAGATCAACTTTGCGTCACGTGTTTTCACGCGACGTTCAACTTCTTTCCAACTATGTACCGATGCTCCTTTTCGTCTTCCTTACGCTCGACGACGGCTGTGTCCTGACATATGTATATACCTTCATAATTAGTATATACATATGTCCACCCAAGAAAACATCAAGAAAGTGAAAACAGACCCAAATGGTCAGCCTTTACAAGAAGAGGTACGAAATACGTAGAGGAACAAGATGCAAGCAGACAAGAAAAAGATACAAGTGATGTATGATGGCAAACAGGAGGTGGAGGCACCTTAGCATGAGGCGCAAATAGAAATCGACAAGCGAGGCGCAAATAGAAATCGACGTGAAACAACCGCGTGAGCAGTGCGCGATGGCAAACAGGAGGTAGGTGCACCTTAGCGCCTGCGCTTGCGCGAGGTGCCAATAGAAATCGACGTGGATGGGGGAAGGACATGGGAGGCGTTGGTAGAAATCAGCATTGATGAGCTATACAGGAAAGTAGAATGAATAAATGAACAGTATTAGACGAGAAAACACAAACCTGGCACTTAACAGACCAGTGAGCACCCATCCCACATCCTGAATGGCCGCCATCCAACCTTCATCTGCAGTGGATAGAGTGGGAAGCGCTACACCCCACCAGACGAGAGTCGCCATCACAGAAAAAAAAGCGTTTCTACCATGTTTGTTTACTACTGACCAATCGGCACCGCTCACCAAGTTCGAACGATGCGAGGAGTTGAGAGGGCCGACTACATCTGATACAGCCCTCCATTCTGGCTGAAGCCCCTTCCACCACTTCCACCAACTCTTCTCAAAATCAGCCACCGTGTCGACCTTCGGCTGTATTGCTCGCCCACGAGAAATCCAGTAATGGACTTCTGCAGGCCTGTTGTCTGGCTTAAAGCCTGCAGAACATGCGCCTGGGGCAAAGTCGGTGCGTCGCTCTAAATCCGTGAATTGTTCGATCAGGAATGCGAAGTTGGGGCCTAGATTCTGACTTGACAGGAATGCGTGGGCATCAGCAAACCAAGAAGGCCACGAGACGGCTTCTTGTGGAGCCTTCGTGCACGGCGGAGCAGCCGGAGTGACACCAGAAGCAAGGGCCAGTGTGGAGGGACCTGCTGGTGAGGGGAGAACTGGGGAGGAAGGCTGCGAGAGGGGAGGGGGGGGCAAGGGTGCGGCTGGTGGGAGGGAAGTAAGAGCAGAAGCAGTTGCTGGTGTGGGGGGACTTTCTGGCATGGGGCGAACAGGGGAGGGAGCGGTCGGCGGAGGGACTGTCGCTGCGTTGGTTGCCTTGACATTGATGCTGATGGAATCATCAGTGTTGACAGCTGTCGTGGCTTTGGTTTTCCAACGCTTTGGATCCATCGACGTGTGTTTGGTGAGCCGCGGATTGACGGGCTTGTCGTCGTCGTCATCTTCATCTTCATCCTCCTCGTCCTCGTCATCCTCGCTACTTTCCACCTCTGAAGGATCAGAGGTGTCTTCACCACTGGAACCGTCCTCATCAGAGGCAACGTTCGGCTTGCGGCGTTTGTTTGGCCTCTTGTTGTTCTTCTTGTGCTTCTGGTGCGTCGTTCGACTCTTCTTGGCCTTCTTGTCCTTCTTCTCTGTGCGGTGCTTCCGCTTACCACCCGCTACATCCGAGGAGTTTGGGGGCATAGCGGTAGTTGGCTGAGACGAATCGATGCCTGAGGATGAAGGGCCAGCAATGGCGTTCCCGTCGCCAGTCAGGTCTTCAGGTAAAGCGCGCGCGCGCTGCTCCTCCGCAGCTGTTGTATATTAGACATTGTGCACAGTGAAATAAAATGACGACACTTACTGTAACAAGTTGAGAGAAAAGATAGAAACACTTCGTTTACCACCTTGAACTTGTCTTTTTCCGCCAAAGCCCAAACCTTCGGAATCGCCGCTTTGTTTTCACCATGATGAATCCTACCGAGTGTTTCAGCAAGGGGAATCAAATAAATGAATTATGAAAGCAACGTACCCAAACACATTCAGCTGACCCTTCCTCTGTGGCTCCGGGCCACCAATCAAGACACTGATATGCATCCCGATTGTCTCTCCGATGATTTGAATCATAGGTCCCAACAGATTTGGGAGTTTGTCTAAAACCCTGTTCGTCATATGAGTTAGTTAGGTCCCCGTCCATGGTCCAGAAGTACGTACTCTTGAGCATCGGCAGGGGCCATCAAGCCGGACGTCGCTGAGCGAGATGTTTTTTTGGCCGCATGCAAGTCTTTTGCCTTTTCGTCCCACTGACGTTGAGTTTCTTCATCGAGCTCCTTCCACCGCGATAACTTGAAGTCGTTCCGGGCGGTCGCACGTTGCGATTTAGGTCGACCACTGGCGGCAAATTCGGCCTCGAATTCGTCCTTAAACGAGGGGAAGTGTTCTTTTCCCCACACCTCCCAACTGGCGGTGCGCCTTGATGCCGAGGTGTTCTGTCCAAGAAGTTGCTTGACCAGTGCGGAAACAGGGTCCTTGTCGCCTTTACAAATGCATGGAAGCACTGTTGTTCGTTTGCACCAGTACTCGTACCAGTGATAAAGAGACTAGTAAAACACAAGCGTTAGAAGGAGGAACGCGGTCAAATCTGAAAGTTTTAACGTACATTATGTGCACGTTCGATTACTCGCCCTTTGAGAATGGAATCCGCTGACGTCAGAATTTCATGACCCTGAGCATCGATGGGTAGGATGGTTGCCGTTGTGGTATCGACAGCGGAAAGGGGGATAGTCCAGTGAAATTGCGCAAACCATTGATTGATTATGGAATCGAGGACTGAAGGACTTTTTTTGGTGAGCAAGGCTTCCTTGTAGTCACTAATAAAATTTTCAAGAAAAGCGAGGCGTTGGCCCTTGGCCCAGTTTCGTAACAGAGGCTGAAGAAGTGGCGGTGCAAGAACACTAAAATATCCGAGAACATCAGACTTGATATACAACAGTGACAAAGTCAGCTTTGACCACTCACACACCACCATCAGAGTCGACGGGCACTTCAGTCATCTAGCTTTTAGGTGGGGGCAGAGGAAAGATGGGTACGTATTCTGATCCCCATCGAGAATCAGTCCACACTTAAAAGCTTTTTCTTCAGTGTGGGAAGGAAGCGCGGAAGTGCCATCGCGAGTATAAAAAGCTTCAAAAACTCAATTTGACTCATCCCCTTCCTGCCTCTGTCCCCCATCAATCCACGCTAAGTCTCCACTGCATCGAAATCTGTCTTCAATGACCAAAATCGCCGACCATGACGAGGCTCAGGCCTCCTCCTCGTCTGCTGTCAATTGTAAGTCATATATGGTATCCCTTTGAAGAACGTAAACTAACACATGTTCCAGTCATTGAAGAAGCTTTCAGATCTTTGAATTTGACTCCTGCCGAAGCCCAGAACGTCATACGCGCCTTTGTTGAAGTCGTCAATCGCACCACCAGCCCGACTTCGACTCCAGCCTCTTCCTCCCACTCCACGAATTCAGCCGATTCCACTCGCGTTGGCGTAGATTCTACCAGAGACGAAGACGTCATCAGCGATGATGAAGCTCCAGTTGATGAGGGCAGTGTTCCAGCCCTCGTCCCTGTCCTCTTCACCACCTGCTCTTACCACGGAAACTGTCTTGCCACAGGATCTGCTGGCTCAACGGCCACATCGACGACCGCTGTTTCCCCTACTCCATCGGCCACCATCATCGCGTCTGTTCCTAGTGTCGTGTCCGTCCCTTCTGTCGCGTCCGGCGCTCCAACGCTTCCAGCCACTCCTGGTGTTGTCAATGCTCCTACCGCCGCTCCAGTAGCTGTTCCGCTCTACGCTGCCCTTCCGCCTAACCCACCGTCCAATGCTATACTGCCGCCCACTCACCTGGTGATGGCCCCATGTGGTTATCACATTCCTGCCGCAAACGCAGATGGCCCGTTCTATGTTGTCACCTGTGGCCGCAACTTGGGAATTTTTAGCGGATGGTCAGTTTTTTTTCGTCATCCGCCACTTTAATTACTAACACGTATCACTCAGGGAGACCGTCTCTCCTTTGGTCACTGGGGTCAGTCATGCCGTTTACTCGCGTGTATCCAGTGTGGCCGAGGGACACGCCAGGATCAATGCGGCCAACATCGCATCCTTTGCTTTATACTTGACTTGATCATCTGTAGGCGGCATTGCACATTGTTCTGATTTAGTCATACCATTTGTCGATATATGTAGCTCTGAATATAAACACCGTTACTCTCACCCTGATAAATTGAAATGGGCAGCCAGGAAACTTGCAACCCTTCCCGTGCAGATATTGAGGCCGATGTCCCGAAATAAGTACTCTCCATGGTCAAAAACATACCATAAATATGTAGGTAGCCCCAAGCCCCTCCCTTGGCTTAATCCTTAAAGTCGGTGGGTCATTGAACAACTGAGAGTTTGTGGTATATCCAGGTGCTTTAAAAAAGTCTGAAGAACAAGTATGCCCGACGCTGTAACTCGTGCATATGCCACTGAGGTGGTTGTCCTGACCTTAAATGCCTATTGCGCACTCCGTATCAGCTCTCTTTAAATGGATGTTTGGACATTCCGAATCTGTAAGACCCCACCTCTCTGAATCAATAAAGTTTTTTATTTAAAGCAAGGTAAAGGTCTCGCCAACTTGAAAAAGTTGTAAGATTGGGTCGTTGTTTACAGATGTCTCGTGCATTCAAGTTTAAGGTGGATGTCCTGACCGTAAATGCCTATTGCGCACTCCGTAACAGCCCTTTTTGATTGGACGTTTGGAGATTCCGAATCTGTCAGACTCTGCCTCCCTGAATCAACAAAGTTTTTCAATTGAAACGAGGTGAAGGTGTTATCAACTCGAAAAAGTTGTAAGATTGAGTTGTTGTTTACAGTTGTCTCGTGCATGTAAGGTGGTTGTCCTTACTGTAAATGCCTATTGCGCACTCCATAACAGCCCTTTTTGGTTGGATTTTCTGACATTCCGAATCTGTCAAGCTCCACCTCTCTGAATCAATCTTTTTTTATATTAAAAGCAAGGTAAGTGTCTCCGCCAACTCGAAAAAGTTGTAAGATTGATTGGGCATTTAGAGGGCGCCTACCGTTTGTTTACAAGTGTTACACGCCCAAGCTCCGAGTCTCGCCTCATCCATCTAACCATGGGGCGTCCACGTCTCTATCACACAGCAGAAGAGAAAGCCGAAGCTCGCCGCACTAACTCAAAGAAACATTATGACACGTATGCTTCATTTCTTTTTGCCACATCTTCCAAGGATGCAAACATTCATTTACATGTGTTACACAGGAATTGGGTTGAGATCTGCCGCCGCTTGCGTCGCCGATACAAGAAAAAGGTAGCGGCCATAAAGGAAAAGAAATTAAAGGAGATAATTGAAGGCTCCGACGATGACAATGAGATCGGGTAAGTTACCAACTTCTGCGTATATTATCACAGATAAGTACCAACTGCGGCGTAGGGCCCCTGTTGGAGATACATGCTCACGCGGCGATGTCTCCTAATCAAATGGAAGATGGGGGTTCCAGCGGGACTTTTTCACACCAAATTAGTGTTGAAGGGGCCAAGGCGTCATCCCGATATCATACTTATTAAAGTATCGTAGCTATTTTTTGCAAAGATCCATGAATTTGCCAAAGGTTCTTCGACTGTACAGTTTTCAGCCACCAGATAAGGTTTGCATCAATTCACAGTGCGTTCAATCTCAATACAATACAAACTACATCGCTCTACACCTACGCCATGGGAAAGGGACGTCAGCCCAAAATCTCTTCTACTATTCGCGCTCCTCTTGTCGTCAACAATTCTACGTCATCGAAGCAAGGAGAACGGAAAAAGGTACATACAGATCGGTTACTATTTCAAATGTTGACCCTGAACACGATCGATCACTTAGGTCATGGAGACCGATCTGGTGGCCAAGCGAGTCCGAAAGCGTCATGAGGATGCCACCGCAAAGTTATTCCTACCAAGTTTTCATGCCGCTATCCGGGAAGACCAAGTCAAGTCCTTTTTTGACCGCGCGGCACTCATCTGGTTCCTTCGGTTTCCTGAACCTGAAGAGGAGGTTCATGTACACGAAGCTTTTCTTGATGATGCTGGCTATGATGACCACATCCGCCGCGAATGGTTAAAAGTAAGTACATTGTGCTGACTACAGGGCGAATGGCCTCCTGACAGTTTTTGTAAGGTACTCAAAAAGAAGCTCTGCTGGCTTGCTGGCGTTTTCCCAAAAAACATACAAGACGGCCCCGTGCCTGAAGACTCGCTTTGGATGGTGGAAATGAACAAAGCCGCCAAGGAAATCGTGTCGTCGCTTCGTACCCGCATAGACACATCGGGTTTGGAGGGGATCGAGCTTTGCTTAGAGGATTCCCTTGCTCAAGCGAAAGAACGGGCTGCATGGGAGGCACAGGAAAGGCTTGAAGAAGAGAATACAATGCTTCATTTCTAGGACTTTCGTAGTACCTCATTAATTATTTCTTATACTTAGCCTTGGTAATTGTAACGCGTGAACTTGCCAATTGTAACGTTGCGTGGATATAAAACTTGCTGACTACAAAGGATTTGTGAGGTGTCTAAGTATAATAGCCGCCGACTTCAAATATTTTCCCACCACCCATGCCTAAGCCCACACGCAAGAAGGGCTTCGTCGTCGTTCGTGGTTCCAACAGCGAGGATGATATAGTGATTCCCCAAGCACGTACCATTCGGCTCTCCAAGACTGGGCTCAACATAATCCAGACTCCTCGCTCCCCCCAAAAAGGCGCCATCCCGCCTTGTCGCGTTCCATCTCCGGTGTACGAATGGCATCCCAGTACCGATTACGACTGCGAAACGGCCAATCATGGCGTTTCCGAGGACGAGGCGGTGAATGAGATTGAAGAAGTACCTACCATGGCAGCCAAGGTTGCCGTGAAGCGTTACCCAACCTCAGTGAGTGCCAGGCCATAATTTTTATTTGAAGGCTCTGACATCTTGTAGGATGCTCCGTTACGGGAATGGGCTGGGGGGGAAAAGTCAGACCCAGGCTTTCGGGATGAATACCTCCAGGAGATGCTGAGGTTGGAAGGAAGGGGCGACGCCGCTTCTCATGCACAGTGCACAACCTGTCCATCCGCGCAAGCGATCTATCGGTGCGAGGATTGCATGGGCCGGCTTCTGCAATGCTCGAGTTGCTGTTTGACTCGGCATAGGCATCTCCCGCTCCACATCATCCAGGTAAGTCAGCTTTGTAAATCTTGCTTCAAGTGGGCTAACCTATGACTAGCGTTGGAATGGTAATTTCTTCGAAAAGGTGACCCTCAAGTCGATGGGTCTTCGCGTACAACTGGGACACATTAACTCCGTCTGCGTGGCTCCTCACCCCGGCCACAAAGACTTCATCGTTATGCACACAAATGGCTTGCACAACGTCGCCGTCGATTTTTGCGGCTGTGACAAACGAATGATATCGGATCGCCAACAGCTGATGCGAAGCGAATGGTTCCCTGCGACGATTCACCACCCCCAAACGTGTGCAACCTTCCGACTGCTGGAGTTGTTCCACGTTGTTACCCTTACGGGGAAATTATCTGCTCACGAATTTTACAAATCCCTCGAGTATCTGACTGACAACACTGAGCTGAGTATCCCAAAGGTAAACAGCCTGTTTGATTAGTCTTGACACGGCATAACACCTGTTTTCTTATCTAGACGCGCTACAAATCATTCATGTGCATGATCCGCGAATTTCGTCATCTCAAGCTAATGAAACAGCATGGACGGGGGAATGTCGAGGGCGGTTTGGTATCAACAAGTCGAGGGGATCTTGCAACTATCTGTCCAGCATGCCCAATCCCCGATGTTAACCTCCCAGAAAACTGGAAAGACGTCGACTTAGCGTCCAAGTCTGTCGTTTCAAATCCAGACCAAGTTCCATGTGCTAACGACTGTTGATGTGACACCAGGTTTTTATACGTTCTCATTGTTGCCATGGATGCCAATTTCCGACTGAAAAATTTAATGCGTTCAAGCTTAAAGAAGGATCCCGGTCTTCACACCAGCTTCGCTTACTTCCCAGAAGACGTGCCATATCAAAAGCACATTCTAAAATATGCAACTCAGAAAGATGTAAGTCTCGCGCATTATCCCAGGTTGTATTTCAAACTAACAATATTGAAGATTAGCACATGTAGCGGTTTCAAGACATTAGCCAACGCTGAGACCCAGTTTTCGACGGGCTTACAGTCGACAGGGGTAGGAATGTGTGTCTGTGCGCGACACGAAATCATTCGCGCTGGTGGTGTGGGAGACCTTCAGAAAGGGGACACTAGTGGTATACACTCTTATGATAAAAACCAGACACATGCCTGGAAGGCGATGTGTATAATGCCTAGAGGTTCAATGAGACAACTCATTATTTTGTCTAGTATTTTCATTCATTAAGTTCCCTGTGTATTTCATTTGGTTTTTTCATTAAATGACCTAGGTGATCTCATTAATATTGCAGGGCAGTTAGTAGGAATCACCCACCAACACTGAGAGGCCCGACAATACAAACAGGCCATAGTTGATGGTGCCTGCTGATGGGCCAATGAGGGCCAATAACCCTGTGTTGATGAATTGGCCGATGTGATCCCACTATCAAGGTAAAGAAGGGTCGGCCAGCTACATAGATTTAGCATACACCGATCAGTAGGAAGCTGCCCCGGGAAGTCAAGTCCCTGTATTTGTATATCGGCTGATAGCTAAGCTATGCAAGGTCAGCTGACAGTTTTGAACATTGTATTTGTATATCAGATAGTTAAGCTATGCAAGGTCGGCTGACAGTTTTGAACATTGTATTTGTATATCGGCTGATGGAAGATGCAAGGTCGGCTGACAGTTGTGAACGTTGCTGGGCTGGTGATCGGCCGAGGGCCTTCACTTCTGATTAGCAGCTAGGCTATGCAAGGTCGGCAGACATTTTGAATTCGCCTGGGTTGGTGGTCGGCCGAGGGCCCTCAA
Organism: Laccaria bicolor S238N-H82; assembly: GCF_000143565.1. Classification (NCBI taxonomy): domain Eukaryota; kingdom Fungi; phylum Basidiomycota; class Agaricomycetes; order Agaricales; family Hydnangiaceae; genus Laccaria; species Laccaria bicolor. The sequence goes on from NW_001889886.1 coordinate 961,833, forward strand.
CTCTGGTTACCAGGGTCAGCTGGCGAGACCCACATGGTAGTCATGGTTCATGGATATCACCGAGTCAGCCGGACACGAGAATTTATGAACATCTCATCAGCCGATGCATCACCGAGGCCGGCATTTTCAAGCCGAATCGTTTTCAGCTTGGCCTTTAATTTAGCAGCCAAGCAGAGGCAGACCAGGCAGAACTTGCAGTTCAAATTTTCATGATCCGAGACAACATCGGTCAAACCAGCATTGATTAGTAAATTTTAACAAGAGTTGCGATAGGTGTAACTGACTTGTGGGATTCGAACCCAGGGCATACATACACAACGTACCCTCCCAGCGTAACCACGAAGCCAAGCCAACGTTGGAAGACGATCGCGGCCAGTATCTTTTACCTGCCTGCAATTTGAACCCGGGCGTCCAAGCTCGGCACTTTGTAAGTCACCCGTTCTCGGCATAAGACAACTAAGACAACTACCCGTTCTTGGGACTTTGGATGCTACAAGCCTTGGATTAGTAAATTTTAGCCAGCGTTACAAAAAGGCCGTCTTCGCTCTATGTGACTTCTGGGATTTGAACCCAGGGCATACCTCCCAGCTCAACCACTAAGCCAAGTCAGCACTGCAAGAGGAAGTTGGTCAGTACCTTTTAGCTGACGACCATGTCACTCTAATATAGTAGTAAGTAAAAAACTGTTTAGGATGAACAGCATGACTTGTTAGGGATTTGAACCCAGGGCATACATAGATACAATGCGTACACCTCCCACCTTGACCACTGAGCCAAGTCAATGATCCACCTGGCCTGAAAGCTCGGCACTTTGTAACTTACCCAGCGTAAGACAACTAACCTGGGTCTGCAAGCTCGGTAAGAATTGATTAGTAAATTTTAGCCAGAGTTACAAAAACGAAAGAGTTGCGATCGTTGTAAGTGACTTCTGGGATTCGAACCCAGGCATACATACACTCTGTACACCTCCAGCTTAACCACTAAGCCAAGCCAACGGTGGAAGACAATGTTGGTCGGTATCTTTTAAGTAACTGCTGACCATGTCATTCTAATAGCAGCAAGTAAAAAATTTGTTTAGGATTTAAACCGGCATACATAGGTCGGTCAGTATCTTTTACCTGCAGTAAGTAAAAAACTTTTCAAAACGCGAATCTATGACTTGTTCGGGATTTGAACCCAGGGCATACATACATATACTACGTACACCTCCCAGCTTAACTACTAGGCCAAGCCAACGTTGAAGACAATGTCGGTCAGTATCTTTTACCTGCCGACCATGTCACTCTAATAGC